>NW_027069484.1:181095-222965 GCF_002906115.3 Quercus suber
AAAAAAAAAAATAATAATAAAATAAAATCTAAAGACAAAAGTCATCCCATTGCAAAATTTCAAATCAGCTCTAACAAAAATATAAATAAAAAAATCAAACCAAACAACAATATAATCATTAAAAACCTAACAATACAAATAAACCAAGAATACATCTTAAATATATATCAATCATTCTTTCATACCCAAGCAAAAAAATGAAATCAGAGTTTAGAGAATAATATTTACTCTAATTGATGGGATTTCAGTGGTTTTATCACATTACACGTTTATGTTAAATGACTATTTTATTTTCTTATGATTTATATTAACTTGGACCGAATTGGACTGGATGGACCGAATGGACTGAAGTGGACCGAACTGGACTCGATGCACCAAGGTGGACCCAATAGACCAAAATGGACCGAATGGACTAAAGTGTACCTATAGGACCGAAATGGACCAAAAAGAGTGAATGACCAAACTCGACTGAATATACCGAATGGACTGAAGTGGACTAAAGTGGACTGGATGTACCAAGGTGGACCTAATAGACCAAAATGGACCGAATAGACTAAATTGGACTGAATGCACTAAAGTGTACCTATGGGACCGAAATGGACCAAAAAGAGTGAATGACCAAAGTGGACTGAATGTACCGAATTGACTGAAGTGGACTTAAGAGACCGAAGTGGACCGAAGTGGACAAAAAAGAGCAAATGACCAAAGTGACCTGCATGGACCAATGTGGACCAAAATGGACCAAAATTGACTAAATGGACTGAAGTGGTCAAAATTGGATTGAAATAGATCTCAACGTTCTTAAATTATTTAATACTTTTTTGTAAGGGGCAGCTCTTATTTTTTGGAGCAACATTTGATATTTTTAGTAGATGGCAAAACCAAAATGAAGCAATTACATCACCAAATCAATGATTATAATTTCATACTCTAGCAAAAAAAAAATATATATATATATATATATAAATAAATTAAAGACCCTTACACCAAACAACAAACAAGAGAGTGAGACCCTTACCTGACATGAGGATGTGCTGGGATTGTATGAGAGTGAGAGGGAGAGTGAGAGAGGGAAGACTCAGTTAAGCTGCTTTGAAATTAAGCAAAGGTGAAAGTAAAAGTGAAAGTGAACATGTAAGAGAAAAATGCAGTGAACATATGAGACAAATGAAGTGAACTGAACAAGGACTAATGAAGTGAACTGAAGGACTGAGAGACAGTACTGAGAGACAGAGCTGAAGTGAACTCCTTCACGTGAAATTGTTGCTCTTTAGGAACACATGTAAGAGAAAAATGCAGTGAACATATGAGACAAATAAAGTGAACTGAACAAGGACTAATGAAGTGAACTGAAGGACTGAGAGATAGTACTGAGAGACAGAGCTGAAGCTCCTTCACGTGAACTGAAGGACTGAGAGACAGTACTGAGAGACAGACCACGTGTCAGATGCTGATCACTGTTAGAAAATCGAGTTTCTGAGACTCGGTTTCACTTTTAGCAAACCGACTCTCTAAACCTCGAGATCTATGTGTCGTAAACGTGGCATATCAAGCCACTAAAATCGAGCTTTTAAGGCTCTATATAAAAACCGAGTTTATAAGACTCGATTTCCAGGTAGGATACTTTCCACGTCAAAACATAGAAACCGATTCTTAAAGGGTCGATTTCTTACCCAAAATCGACCCTTTTAGGCTCGAGATGCTAATATCCTATATTCTTCCTAAACTGGGCCAACTAACTATAAAGTTTGATTTTGGAGTTTAGTTACCCAGATTCCCCCTACCCACGTGCATTGCTTTATTAATATCACATTGCAAGGCTCTATTTGAAAGTCTACGCATTTGGCATCTCCACGTCGTCGTCTTCTTCTTCTTCTTCTTCTTTTCTTTTCTTTTTTTCTTTTTCTTTCCTCACAAATCATTTGGTAGCAAATCTTTCTTCTTCTCCTTCCATTTTTTTCTCACAAATCTTTTGGTAGCAGATCTTTCTTCTTCCTCTTCTTATTCGGACAGAATTGGACTAAATTGGGGCTGTTTCAGCCAGTTTCTGGGCCAGCTTTTTTTCTCATTTTGTCTCTCCAAGTGCCAAACAAAGTGAATAATTTGATGTGGCGTGCCTGCCAAAACACTTTGCCAACAAAAGTAAGCCTAGTGAGGAGGACAATCATTGATGACCCTCTTTGTGACTGCTGCCATGAAGAACATGAAATTCCATTGCATGCTCTCTGGCTATGCAAGGAGGTCGACGTGGTCTAGGCTGATCCCAAGTTGTGGTCTTGTAGGAGGCATGTTCATTTCCTTAACTTCAAAGAACTATTATCTTGGATGATTGTGCAGCGAAATAGTGCCGAGCTCTTTGCTATGACTGCATGGTCGATTTGGACTCAAAGAAATCAAGTTCGGCTCAACCAAGCGGCCAGTGCTGTCCACCATATTGCCCAACTGTCCAAGGATAAGCATGCCGAGTTCCTAGCCTGCCAGTCAACTTCGACAGCTTCATCGATTGAGAGACATGCACGAAGTAGAAGAAGAAATTTTTGGGAAGTTCCTCCGGCGGACATGGTGAAGATTAACTTAGACGGGGGCTGTCTTCTCCGATGAGAACAAGTCTGGTATCAACGTGGTAATAAGGGACTGCTCGGGCTTGGTAATTGCTTCTTGCTCTAAGGTAGTCCAACAAGCCTATAACAGCTCTGAAATTGAAGCACTGGCTGCTGCTACGGCTTTGTCTTTCGCTACTGACATTGGCATAAACCAAGCGATCTTAGAGGGTGACTCGTTGGTGGTTATCGAAGCACTAAATGAACATAAAGCTCCACAATCCTCTATAGGCCCTTGGATTGAAGATGCAAAGACCTAAGCCAATAGTTTTTTTTCAATTACCATACTCTCGTACAAGAAGAGAATGTAATTGTTTTGCTCATAATCTGACAAGATATGCGATTGATATTCTAGATTTTTTAGTATGGATGGAGGATGTTTCATCATATGTTACAACTGTTTTACAGTTTACAGGATGATTTAGCCAGATTAGTTTGATGCATTTCACGTTTTTCCCCCTCAAAAAAAAATTTTAAAAAAAAAAAAAAATCGTCCTTGAGTAGCCTAAAAGCTTTTAAGGCCAACCCTTTTGACCAGCCGGTGACTGTTATGAGATTGCTTTGCTTTTCTGGACTAAAGATGGCGGTTGAAACTGCACAGAAACAACCAAGCACGGCCATATAAATATACACATATTGTGATATATATTCACGCGTCTCCCACATGGACACATGACATTTGAGGCGATCAAGGGACGCATCCTCCTTAGTTTTCTTCAACTTACTAACCCTATTTCTTGCATGGAGCTTGTTTTTCACCGGTGAGAGTAGCGCCTTTTTCTCCCAAATTTTATATTGTTTGACATGTATATATCTAGAGGTTGTAGCCTGTAGTTTCACATTTATTTTGTTTATGCTTTCTGTGTGAACGAGAGAAAGGGTGGGTGGTTTCTTTTAGGAGGAGGGAAGCTATCTTCCAATTGCTGTGTATACCACCATATGACTCAAATTGTGAGAATTAATTAGCTCTCATTTTGGATGGATAGAGTTCTAAAGATTCTTTGTTGGTTCTCAAAATTTACAAATTAAGTTTGTTTATAGTTCTTGGTGTTTCAAATCAACGATTTTAGTCCTTAAAGTCTCAAAAACAAGTTCTATTAGTCCTTCTGCCTAATTTCATTAATTTCAATGTGTACGTTGCTAATATATTAATGGAGTAATAACATGGCCTATTTTTAACGGAGGACATCTATTTTTTCATTTTCAATTTTTATTTGAAAATAGGAGGAATAAAAACACACACAAACAACTACACAGTACACATTGATGAACCCAACTGGCCAACCCAGAGGCGGCTCTAGTGTTGGTGAGGGTGGTCCTCACTTGAAAAAAAAAGATTAATTTAATGAAAGTGTCAACCGCAGGGGATTATATAAATTGTAATTTACATTTGAGTTAATTGTTGAGAAAATAATACTATGGTGTGATGCCCCAAATTGTTCGGATTTAATTAGATTGTGTGCATGTGTTGTTTGCATGAGCGTGATAATCCCATGAATACTAATTCTTTGCTGAAAATAATAATGTATCATACTAGTCCACCCTTCCTAGATTCCGTTTTATTAAAAATAAATTAATAAAAAAAAAAAAAAAAAAAAAAACTCTTCACCCCAAAAACAAAAAAAAAATAAACACTTTATTAGACAAAGTTTAGCTACAAAATTGTTGTAGCTTAAACTACAATCTTATTTAATAAAATAAATTTTCTATATATTTTGAAAATTTAACTGTTAAATTGCATGTTCTTTATGCTCTAATACACATGTCAAATTTGTATCAATCAGATATTATTTACTATATAATCTATAAGTTTATATTTTATTGAGTAATGTTGTAACCTTAGGTACAACCAATTTTATTGCTAAATTTTGTCCCACTTTATTTACCTAAAAAAAAAACAACGACAACTGAATCATAATTAATTTATTGATTTGACTTCTTATAACTAAATTTTTGGTTGACGAATTTATCAAATGATATAATTAAAAGTTTTTAGGATNAGGATTCTACCCCATCACATATAAAGTTGATAATTACAGGTTAAGCCAGCACTTACAGGCGCTTTAAAAGCAGGTTGATGTGCAGCTATCTCAAACATGCAGCAACCTGTCACATTAGCAAATGTTATTTCTAGGATTGAAATATTACCGAGTTGTCATACATGACCAGTAAATAATGTCAACAGATATTTATAACCTAATGACCATATATCCGATTTGTATCCATAGGGTATATCTGCGAGAAGCTCTGGACACATGTAGATGGGAGTTCCAACAACCTACATACATATGTAGTACAATACTTTGGTTAGTGATTAGCAGTCAGATTTCATCTAGAACTTTTAATTTAAGAAATTAACTTATTGAAAACAGTTTTTAGGGTAAGAACAGAATCATTAGTTAATACAGAAAGAGGTTCTCATTCTCCAAATATAGCTAAAAACACCTCTTAAAGAAGTTCTGCAATGTGGTGCTTTTCTACATTTGACTATTGTAAGTTTGTAAATGCCTGGACTTTTGTGAGTGTAGAGATTTGCCTTTGTGGAAGCTCTGTCAAAATAAATTTGACACTCAAAAGGAAAAGTATTTTGTCAAATACTTTGTGATAAATTTCACCACACTCAATAAATACTTTGTGATAAACACTTATTGACTACAACACACTTCTAGCTATATTACTTCTTGAATACAATATTTCTATCTGATACATTATACATTCGGTAGCTATCTTTATATAAAGATTACAAAAGAGACAAGAAGACAGAGTATAAATGCTTTCACCTAAAAGCTATTCTACAAAGTTGCAATTGCTGAAATCATGGAGAAAGAAAAGTCAAAGAAAGAAGCTCTTTATTTATCAGAACTTAGCCTCCCACGTTATTAGCATTCTTCACAATTTCTCCATACCTTAGTTGTAGGCACACATGCAAAACATTTGACAGATTTTACTGCCGGCCTAATGTTGTAGAGTCGGTGGTGACTCCTACAGTGTGAGGAGAATTAAAGCCTATTTCTTGAAAGCCACAAAGAACTCAATGTAAATGGCTAGCCACAATTATATAGTATGTATGCTGTTATTGTTGACTTCTTGAACTCATAATTCAATCTGTTAAGCTCTCAATTGAATCTAATAAAGTGTTCTTATGCTACTGGGCTACTTGGAAGAACAGAATAATCTCATTTCAAGTGTCCTCCAAAACTCAAAGCAATGTAATTGTATCCTCATGTGGTGCCTCAAAACTCAAAAGTGAGAGGTGCTTGTGTAAAGTAGATGGCTTCGAATATTATAGTCATCTCTATCCATTATCTGCCTTGATGTGGACTCTAATAGGAGTTGCTCAAAACCTGGAACCGTTTTAATTAAATCAATTCTAAATTTTTCTGTCAATCTCCTGTCAGACAAATATCATTCCTTTATAACATTTTCCCTCTTGTGATGCAGAAATTATCATTATAAGTGCAAAATGAATATTAAGTTAATATCAAAGATTGCAGCCAATGCACCAATACCATTGGGAATCAAAGAAGAAAATCAGCCATTACCGAGGAAGCAAGGTCATCTTTGTCAAGCAGTTTTGCAAGTCCAAAGTCACCTGTAAATGTAATGTGAGATAAGTATTGTTCAAAGACATATAATAAAAAAAAAGAAAAGAAAAAGAAATCTTGTATATAAAATATTCTTGTCTTTGCCTTCTCACCTAGCCTGATGTCTTTGTTTTTTGTAAGGAATATGTTGGAGCACTGAAGGTAGATGATAAAGTTAGTTATGGCAGGAAGACATTCTGGTCTTAATAACTGATAGTAGCTAGAGGCTCATACCTTTAAATCCCTATGAATAACACGATTGGAGTGGAGGTAGTTCACTGCTACCAACAGCTGGGTCAGCCATTTACAGAGCTTCTGGATAAAAATTTAGAATATTGTGTGCATCAGATGCAAGTTATCATATGTAATTATACAAATGGACTTCCATTTCATGTAGATCTTTTATGTTCTTTACCTCTTCAGGAAGACATGTTCCCCTAGCTTTTTTTATCATCTCAGCCCTGTATGATCAGAATTAGAAAGTCATAGAAAAGTAAGTATACAGGCCTCTATGAGTAGAAAGTTTGAAAAGAATCTTTAGTTCCTGCATTGGCTATGCTTTATATTATCAGGAAAAAGGAGTTCATAAAACAAGGCAAAATGCTGGGATAAAAGCAAATGTCATGTCAAATCTCAATCACCAATGGGCAATGGTCCTCAAATTTCAATAAGTTATACTTACATATCTCCTCCCTCACAGTAACTTGTCACAATGCACGCATAGCATTCCTGTAACTCACAAACCATAAGAACCAATATCAAAATTAAATCCAGGGTCTTTCAGGTCATGATTTTCCAATTATAAGGTTTTTTTTAGACTCAAGCAAATGACATGAACAAATATAATCTGTTTTCTGATCATGGGGGAAAATCATAGAAGTAACACATTGTTGATAGACTACCTTTTCCACCCATGCATCTTTGTACTCCACAATATAGGGGTTATTTAGCTTTGATATCATCTCCATCTGCAGCAGGATCAGAGATTAAAAGTTACACAATTTTCTTTTATGTATCTTAGATATAGTAAGCAAGCAGATCTTTTATGTGGTCTGCTTATATTTGTTGGATATGCAGTATTACACATAATCAGTGCTCTACATTTGTTAATTGGAAATACGAAAAAAAGATTTTACTTTTAAAATATTAATGAATTTTTCTTACAAACAAAACATTCTGTGGTAATTTCATATCAAATAGAAATGTTTGAATCTTGAACATAGTTGAACAGGATCTATTCTATAAGCACATACCTCTGTCCCCTTAATCAGAAAAATGATGCCCCTCCAAATTAGGAAAACTTTTCCACTAAAATTATGGACCTAATTTTAGTGCACACTTGGAAAAGGGGAAGTGGATCGAGGGTGCTGAGAATGCTAGTTACCTTTTTCCACTGCCCTCCCCCTCCCTTAAACCCCCTCAACCTCTGATGTAAGCTACACAATCCAAGTTTCTGGTGCAAGACCAAGAAACTTTACCAGTTATCTTTGAAATCAGAGAATTTTTTTTCATAGCCAGACTAAAAAGATCAAGAAGTAACTTTCATTACATCTGTCCTCTAAAGGAAACTACTTCAGTCACTGAAATTTGGATGGAAGAAGGAATTTAGTAGGGAAATTCCAAGAGGTAGAATAATTTATTTGCCTTCTATATATATATATATATATATTCACATGCAAAATGAATTTTTTTTTTTGGTAGATTTTGATTGCACAATTTTAGTTTTTCTTTTTTCTCAGAGAAACCATCGGCATAAACATGCTAAAAATGTGAGAGACAGAATAACCATTGGGAACAATGTTATATTATACATATATGTTGGAACATGGCACTTAGTAATAAAACTATGAGATAGTTTTAATGGCACTAATGATTATAGAGAGCCAGGATGTATGATGTAGGGGTATATACTATATAGGTTGTATAATGGGATGTATGATGGGATGATGTGAAGATGTTTACATAATTACATTAAAATATCACTTAGTATCCAAATGAATAATTTTAAAATTTCAAAATTGGTTTCCAATATTATATATTCACATGATGTGCATATATCATATACATATGTTGCCCCCCCCCCCCCCCCCAACTCAAATCCTGGCTTCGCTACTGTATATACTTAACAATAGTGACATAGTTTATGCATAAATATAGCAAAATATTAGAACAATTTTGCCAAAAACCAAAACTAAAGCATTATTAATTAAAGGGTAAACAGCACAACCAAAAAATTTAAATAGTATGCAGAGTATTCAAAAGGATAATAACCTCTTGATATGCTGTACGCTTGAATTTCTCTGTTTGTTTAGCCAGACGAATCTTCTTTAAGACATACCTAAAATTACCGATACAATAATGAAAATGTATAAACACCAAAAAGAAAAGTAACTGTGGAATCATAATTAACATATACAAGTACAGATGTTATTAGGAATGGCACTTTTGTGGTGAAGACATGTTTGATCAGTGATTATGAGAGAAATATGGATGAAATAAAAGATGTTTGGCCTAAATACCCACAAAATAAATAAAAGAAACCAAAGGAATAGTCTTAGGCATCCTAATTCCTAATCATCATTAAAGACATCAATTTTTCTTATGAACTCCTGTGTAAAGTTTTTGTTAAAGACTGTTAAGAGTTATATGCTTTTTTAAAGTACAGACTGCCAAAAAAAAATCCAGAAACCAAGGAAGAGAAATTTTGAGAGTGAAATTTCTTACTTCTTTCTCTCAATTTTGTGAAGGACTAGAAATGCAGCTCCAAATGTTCCTCTCCCAATCTGCTCTAAAACTTCATAATCGTCCATCTTTGATGTTGTTTCCTCTTTCTTCATCTCCATGAGCACCTCCAGCACTCAAGAAAGTAGAAGAAATCCAAGCTATGTTGTGGCTACTCCACACCATGCACAGCATATAAATGTCCAGAAGGCCACCGTGTCATTAAATTGAATTTAATACCTTCTCAGAAATCGATTTCGTTGCAGCAATAGAAGTCACAGTAAAAGTTGAGTGGTACGGCGATCATAAAAAGGATTCATGAAATAACCATGAAAAGCAAATAGCATTGAATACTATATTTACAAATCAGACAGCAGTAAATAAAGACCACCTAGAAGAAGAAGAAGAAGAAGGAAAAATCTGCCCAAAGAATTCTTTGAATTTTCAAAGCTTAAGAAAACTGTGATGTTTGGGAAGAAATGGATTGAAGGAAAACAACCAGATGAATGTGAATTGAAGTTTAAGAAGGAGAGAAGATTTTTAAGACTTTGCAAAAAGCTCTAGTGAGTCAAGTACGCAAACCACTGTTTGAAACCCAAAGTCACACTTTGCTTTCATTTTGATGTATTTGGGATATCATTACTTTAGTGTGGTTGGTATGTCACTGTCTCTCGGTCTAAAAAATCTCATCCATTTTTTGACTTTTCAACAGGTAGAATTTGATGGGAATTGGCCATAGTCTAGGTCCTTGTGGGCTGTCTAGAACTGCTGCATTAATCGTGGCTTGTCATTTGCGCAACCATTGATGGGCAGTAGCTAGACTACTCAGGTTCACACAAAAAACCCACCAAGAAGTCTTTAAAAAGAAATACCAAACGAATGGGCTGTCAGATCAAGCAGAGGAAACCCTATAAAGGATTTGAAATATGAATTATTATCAGTGCCATTGCTTATTCTATGAAACAAAATATAAATAAATCCCAAGGTTATAGAAAGCACCAGAGCATTATATATATATATATATATATATTGAGTGGGGTGGGGGACATTAGTATGCTTTTGCCTTTACTCCAAAGAATTGTCAGTGTTGGAAAAAAGTAAAAAGAGTAACTTTGATAACAGTTGTAGTGTTGAGAAAGCGCTAAGAGAAGTTCACTTACACCACTTGCAAGTTTACACGCACACAAACCATCAAAAAGTACTACTATAAAACTATAAAATTACCAGAGCCTAAACTGAAAGGCATTGATTATAAATTCCCAATTTTAGCTCATTTTAACTGAAACATACAGAGCACATGCTGTTTCCATCATAAAAGAACAAACTTTCACACAGCTTTAGATAAATTGACAATTCTTCACTTGCATCTGCCCTTTTTAGCATGCTTACAAGTTACAACTCGCCAGTTTTCTCTGAGAAGCTTCAAACTATTCTTTGGTAGCATAAATCCCCACCTGCAGCTATGGTCTCATCAAGAATGGCCATGAATTGGTCTGAACCAGATTAAAGATCCAGGTTAGAGCTTCGAGCAGAAAGGCCTGCGGGCAGCAAAATTCAGATAACAACATTACATATAATGGATGATAAATTCTTCACTTCTTCACTTGAAAATCTTCAATGTCAGCCTCAGTGACCTGTTACCAAAAAAACACTAACTTTGATGCATGGTCCTCATTGTTTCGTTGCTTTGTTCTGAACATCTTGACAAATTACAATTCAGATTGTGTATACCAAGAAACCTGAAAACATATGCAGAAGTAAGATATATGCTTCATATCTTAGTCAATCCATCAAGCAACAGCAATTTATAGCCAAATATGTGAATGAAGCAGCCCATAAGAACTCACAACATCATCAATCAACAACAACGAAGACTGATCATGATTTGTTCTTTTGTTGCTATCACCAATACAGCATTTGAAAGTCAGCTGAAATTTCACTTTTGCTTCTTGCAAGTAGAAAAGTGACGCACAATATCAATATATACGCATGCATATCATGTTTACATACATGTATATACATGTAACAATCACTGAATCCATAATTTATACACCAAAATGGTTAGTTAATTATAATTATGGTTCCTCATAATCACTTATTAGCCCAATTTGACCTATTAAACCTTGGATTTGGAAATCAACAAACGTCTACACAACACACTTATCGAATCTATATATTACTAAAACTGAAGCATAGCGTTTAATGCTGCTGCTCTCACGTTGCGCCATATCAGCTGCCATGTCATTTTTTTTTTCTTTTTTAAAATATAATTTTCCTACAATTTTAAAATAATTTTTACAATTTTCAGCCCTATAAATGCAGCCCACTATTTATTTATTTACTTCTATTACTTATTTACACTTCTTCAACATTTCTCTCTCCCTTACCATTTCATCTCCCCACTACTTCTTCAATCTTTCTCCCTCATTTACCTTTTCATCTCCCCACTACCCTCAAAATTAATATCATTCTTCCTCTTTCCCTTCATCTTCCTTTATTTTTGTCTCTTCTTATTCACACATTCTTACTATAAATTTGTCACTATCTCTTCTATTCTATGCATAGTTTTCCCTCACAAAAAAAAGGTTCCCTCTCTCTCTCTCTCAATTTTTTGGTGAATTTTTTTATTTTTCTTGCATCTCTACTTTAGGTTGATAATTTTTTATATTCTTTAAAGATATAATATTATTCTATTATATAGCATGATTTGGATAATTTGATATTTATTCTGTTACATAGCATGATTTTTTATAGTGCTCAATTTAGATGTTAAACTATGAGATTTTACTAATTTTTGTTTATTTTCTAATCATTTGTGGTGGACAAAGCACTCTTAATAGTTGTACTAGAAGTACTTTATAATGCCATTTATTTAAAGAAAAGCAAAGGTTAGCCAAACGAAAGAAAAGCAAAGGTTAACCAAACAAAAATAATCAGATAGGTGACAAATTTTAACTTTTGCAATTTTATTTTAATTATTATTATTTTATTACAATGCATGTATAGAAATTTAATTCTTAGATTTTGCTAATAATTGTTTATTTGATAATATGTTTTGAGCAGCCGAAATTATAATTTCTACAAAGAAAATAACCTTAATAGATTATCAAAAACAAAATTTTATCCTAATATTGGTTGAATTAATCATTGTTAAGTTTTATTAATTTTTTTTAGTTTATGTTTTTTTGGTGTTTTGGATTGATCATATATTACATTTATGATTGTTCTTATAATAAATAAAAATATAATTACGAAATACATTACTCATTATTAGATTGGTTTAAATTGTAAATTTTTTTTTAATAAAATCACCATAAAAATAATTATCACGCGCAACGCGCGGGTTTGCGGCTAGTCTACATAATAAGGGGTATCACAAATCACAATAACCCGAACAAGAAATACAGTATATTGGTCCTTTACCAATTTGCTTGCCGACGGAAACAACCTCCAACTTCCATATTGTAAACAAATATAATAAATGCCTAACATATATATCATATTTAAAAATTAATGTTGTCATTACTGTTAGAAATCAAACAAAATTTACAAATCAAGTACGGTCACTGCTTTTGAAAGGACCAAGATTAAAAATTTCTGGGAAATCCAACAAAACCCAGAATGAATAATAAATAAATAAAACCACCAAGGACTTGTAGTAGCCCTTGAAATCAATTTGAAACCTTTAAGTATCACATTAAATTCTAAAATTTCACACCAACAAATACCTTAGCAAGCACAGAAGGAAAATAAATATTGAGAAACATAAGTATTCACCTCATAAAGGTGTTCTGGGAGATTCAGACATACCCTACTGGTTCTGATGAGCATAAATCATTCAAAAGTTCTACACTTCTACTGTTCCAATTTGCTAAAAAAACCATATTTTTTCACAAATTAGTTGGATCATAAATTCCCATCCCCTCCATTATGTGTTCAAAGGGTTAGAGTAGGTTCATTTTAGGAAACACATTACCAACCCATTTTTCCTCACTCACCAATCACCATAACTCTTCACTGAATCAATCACTTGTTCATTGAAAGACCTCCCTAGTTTATCAATATTTGTTTTTTTTTTTTCCTTTCCTTTCCTAAGGTACAGAAAATGATGTTGTTTGGCATGTGACATAACACGATACGACTTGCTAGGTAATGTTTTTAATACTAGCAGTATGGTCTCAAAAAAAAAAAGTAGAGACTGATTTATAGTGGCTGAGGGACCAAAAGTTGTTACCATGAATGCATATTTTGGCTTTTTGCTTTTGCTTTTAAAAAATAACACCACTAGCCACCCCTAACTTCCCCTAAGCTTAGGATAACTTATCAATATAGCATAATATATCATAGTAAGAGTTAAATTTATTTAATTTTTTGATAGGAAGTACATCAGTTTTATTCATGAACGGAAACAGAAACAAAAACAAAAACTACATCATAAGATAACACGTGTTAAGAAACATGGTTCCTCTTCAATCCAAATAATAAAGTCATCTAAATTTTTTTTTTACTTAATTTAGTCCTCCTATAGAGACATCATTTTAATACATGTGTTAGAGATCTTATAAGAAAAGTTAATAGATACTAGTGCAAGACGGCCGTTGGTGCTCCAATGCTTAAGTTAGAGATTTTTAAATTTCTACTAAAGACCATGGTATTTAAACCCGGACCGGACCGTACGGTCGGACCGGAAAACCCGGGAACCGTTCATATTCACGGTCTATTTAAGGGTACGAACCGTTCCATGCGAAAAAAGCATGGAACCGTCCGAACCGCGGTCCGACCGGCCGGTTCTGTGAACCGTGACCGGTTCTCACGGTTCAAGCGGGTGGGCTGTTTTAGGCTAAAACGGCGTCGTTTTGGCCTTCCTTTTTTTTTTTTTTTTTTTTTTTTTTTACTAAAGACAAGGAAATTGTATTCTCTTGCACCACTTGTGCATACCTAAATCTTTGAGTGCCCTCACTTTTTTAAGGTTGCTTTCAAGGGTTTGAATTTGATGGAGAATAATTTCCTATCTTTGATAATTGGCTTACAATGACTTGTAGCTGTACATTATATATGTTCATGCTCTTATTGGCTTCTTTACTCTAGATGGTACCCTCAAGATTGGTTTCAGTCAAGATATTTGGTGGATCGAATAACTGCATCGAGAAGATGTGTTGATTTGGCTCGATTTATATTATGTTGAGCTGAATATATGGGGATAGCCAAGTGGGGTAAGTGATTAATGTTTTGGCCTAAGTTTAGATGTGTCCTTATTTATTACATAAATCTCTATCATAAATTCATAATCATAAATACCATTATGTGACATAAATAATTCAATCTTTTTATCTTATCTTAGTTGTACATTGGTTACATTGATAAGAGCTACATCCACAGCATTTTGACAACAAATCTTAGATGACAGATTGTTGCAGGTTTTTAATCTGAATCAATCACTGAAATTACTTTTTTTATTCCACATGTAGCAACAAATAACAACCTACTATCTATTATTTATTGTGAAAATGTTGTGGACAATGTATATAGCATTTCTCTTGTTACATTAGAAAGACTTCCTCAATTTATAAGTAAAAATTCAATTGAATGAATGTAGAAATTTCAAAGAGCTCAAAACTTCTGAGTCCAAAATTTCATATGAGTTTGGCCGAGTTATGCTAGTGCCACATAAAGTAACACAATTTATGCCATAACTCGCCCATGTGGCGAGTTGTGAGTGATAGAGGGGTGTGGACCCACCATCACCTCTCTATCACTCACAACTGGTCACATAGACGAGTTATGGCACAAGTTGTGCCACTTTATGTAACACCAACATAACTCGATTTGACTTTATGAATCTTTCACTCATTTACTATCATACACCCATACTACCATTTAAAAAATAAAAAGAACTTTTTATAATCAGCCTTAATTACACCCACAAAGTCTTAAACTTAAGACTCTTATACTTGAAAAAGAAGTTAACTTATTCTTTGGACTTGTAGATAAAATTCAACGAGAGCATAGCCAATAATAATCTTTGACCAAATATGGTGAAAATTCATAAAACACTAAACTCTTATATTCTAAGTAATCTACCTGATTTGATCAAATAATTTACTCAATTGTTTTTTGAAAACCAAACTGAACCAACCTTTATATCTGTCTGATTACAATGAAAAAATGAGTAGAATTTTGAATTAATTAAGATAATTCAATCATTTTCATTTGTTTGGTGAAAAACTTAACATAGAAGACTACAAATTACAGGAAACAAAATGAGCATATTAACACAGTGATTAACCGACAACCACGCCAAACCCAACCTCTAATGACGTAATCACTTAACTCAAATTCTATTGGGCCGTCACCCCCAAAAAATCCTCACATAAGGTAACTTTAACATTCCCCAAAGTGGCCCAAAAAAACCTGGCAAAACCGTTATTAACACTTCCAAAAGAGGGACAAACTGGGAATGTCAGAGTGGCAACACGCTCAGCCAATAGGAACTTGCCACGTCAGCCCCTAATCAGTAAAAAGAGCGTTCGTTGGCGGAGAAAAGAAAAGAAAAGAAAAGAAAGGAAGAAAGAAAGTCTCTTTCTTTTCCTTTTGCATTTGGTTTTAAATACAAAACAAAAATCATCAAAAAATTAAAAACAAAAACAAGGAGAGAGAGAGAGAGAGAGAGAGCAAAACAAAAGAGAGGAAATCGCATTTCTCTCCCTTCTTCGGCGATCCCAAATTGGCAAATTCTAGGGTTAGGGTTTTCTTTTTTGGTTTTTGAATCTCTTTCGATTCGATTGGATCTGTTGTTTTGGGTATTGATTGAATCGATGTTTTGTGGTTTTTTTTTTTGTTTTTTTTTGTTTTTTTTTGGTTTTAGGGATTTGAATTCGATGCGAAAGTGAGCTTGGAGATCGGTTTTTCAAGGTTTAATTTCTGAGAGGATTCGAACAGGTTAGGGTATTTATTTTTATTTTTTTAAAATTTTTGTATGTATGTGATTATGTGTGGTTGATTGAATATTGAGGTTAGGGGTTTGGTTAATTTTGGTGATTAATGAGATGGGGTTAGTGGAAAATAGGGAAAGTTAGGACCTTTGATGGAAATGAATGTGAATGGTTGAAATTTGAATTTTTTTTTGTCGTATTTGAATGGGAAATCTAGGTCCTGTTTGGAGAGAGAATTTGAGGGTCTTTGTGTTATTGTTTGGGTACAGAAGAGAAGGGTCAAGAAACAATTCAAATCTATGGCTTTTGGAACATTTCTTACAATTTTTATTTTTATTTATTAAATTTAGTGATACTATGAAATGGTTCTTAATTGGCTCATAAATGTTTATCCAGCTAAAGTGAGTCAGTTCGGTTCCGAAAGCTCTTGGGTTCTGGTTTTGTATTGTTCATATAGTTTATAAATGGTAATATTGCTTATTTGAGTATTGTTGGTGGAAGTTTCAATGTCGTGTTTCTGGTAAACATTTAAATACGTGCGCACGCATGTGTATATAGCTTATTGAGTATATGGTGGTATTGCTTGTTTGAGTATTGTGGGTAAAAATTTCCCTGTTTCATTTCTGGTCAACATTTAAATGTGTGTATTTATAAAGCTAATTGAGTATATGGTATTGCTTGTTTGAGTGTTGTGGGTAAAAGTTTCTGTGTTGCATTTCTGGTCAGCATTTAAATATGTTTTGGGTTATGCTGGGTCTTGTTTACATTTCAATCATTGTATTACTATTAGATAGCCTGCCATTCTTTTGTTGG
Organism: Quercus suber; assembly: GCF_002906115.3. Taxonomy (NCBI): domain Eukaryota; kingdom Viridiplantae; phylum Streptophyta; class Magnoliopsida; order Fagales; family Fagaceae; genus Quercus; species Quercus suber. The sequence continues at coordinate 197,746 of NW_027069484.1, forward strand.
CATATTGGCAAAATAATGTACAATGCTATTTTGATTATAACAGATAAATATGTTATCACTTTTCTTTTACCCCAAGGGATAGCACAATTGGTTGGGGACCATGCCTCATGGGGAAGGATCACTTGTTCATATCTTCCCTCCTGCTCCCCCTGGCGATAAAACTTATTAAAATAAATGTGATTCTGTTTTGACCCCTATTAGATCCATCATAGATCAGTGTCTTAAGTGGTTTTTTTTAAAGAGTATATGGTGCCAATGGGTTCTAACTCAATTGATACTTCCTCTCCTTGCAAGTGCTAGGTGGAGAATAGAGGTCGTCGGTTATAGAGTCAAGACCTATTGGGTGGGCGTGTAACTTATGTGAGAGAGGGACAGGGAGATATGGTCTAGAATTTCCAAATTATGGTCTTTACAAAAAATAGTTCTTCAATGAGTTCAATCATCATCTTGAAGGCACACAAGTTAGCCCATTTCAGTCTTGGATTCTTTTTAGTCTTTCTTGGTTATGCAGTCTTTATTTCTGGTATCGTACTTGGAAGAAAAGTCTGACTGATCTCATAACCAGATGGTTAGTTCTCTTGACTGACTGCTTACATGACTATTTATGGCAATTTCAAAGACTGAACAGCCCATTTAGTACTCTTAACACAACATTTAATGATCTTAAACCCCCATAAATTAGGTTTGTATTAGGCTGGTGACACCCTCTTATGCTCACTTTTGTGATGTGTCCCTTTTCTCACTGCACCCTGACTCTTTGTATGCTTTCCTCTCTGTGTCCACCATTTTGTCCCCTTCACTATCTTTAATGACCTATAGGAATATCTGAATCGTCTCAATAGTTCCTTTAAAATAGATAAAATCTATCTCTATCTGGGACCAACGTGATGGTCTTGAAATTAATCTGTGGTAATTTTGTTAACGCTTCTTTATTTGTCAAAATTTTTTATTATTGTTGTGTTATCCTGGGATGGAATTAGATCTTAAATGCCTTTTGTGCACATTTTGGATATTTGTGCATATTTAGGATGCATTCAAATTATGTCTTTCCCTTGTTAATCTATTGTCGTTGTTAGATTCTTGAGTGTCTTTTGTTGCAGGAGTTGAAAAGATGGACCACGATGAGACAGGATGCCAAGCACCACCTGAAGGTCCTATTTTGTGCATTAACAACTGTGGCTTCTTTGGAAGTGCTGCCACTATGAACATGTGTTCCAAGTGCCACAAGGATATGGTGTTAAAGGAGGAGCAGGCTAAGCTTGCTGCATCATCCATTGGGAGTATTGTGAATGGATCATCAAGCAGCAATGCAAATGAATCTGTTGCTGCCACTGTGAATGTGCAAGTCAACACAGTGGAGCCGAAGACTATCTCTGTGCAGCCGCTATCCTTTGGTTCAAGCTTGGGGGAGAATGGAGAGGTAAAGCCAAAGGAGGGTCCAAAACGTTGCAACAGCTGCAACAAGCGGGTTGGTTTAACGGGGTTCAATTGTCGCTGTGGTAACCTTTTCTGTGCAGTACATCGCTACTCGGACAAACATGAATGCCCCTTTGATTATCGCACTGCTGCACGTGATGCTATAGCTAAGGCCAACCCTGTTGTCAAGGCAGAGAAACTTGATAAAATCTAAATTTGGAACTGGTGGAGTTCCATGTGCTGAAATTGATTCTGATTTTCAATCCATGCAATGATTCCGGGTTTGCTGCGTATCTTATCGGTGTCCTTTTATATTGTTATATGTGCTGGGAGGCATGGCATTAGGACATCTCTGCTCTTTGAAGAACTCTATTTCTAGTGATTGGCGAGAATTTATATGTTGGTCCAGTGTCTAAAGTCTTAATCTATGCTGGTTTGGTGGACATTGTCGTGGTTAGCTTTGTAATTTGCCTCTTCTATTTCTTATGGCATCTCTGTAGTAGTACATGTCGGAATGGTTTGTGCAATCTCAGATGATTTGGACGACATCCCTAAACATCCCTAAGGCATTGTTGTAAATTATCGTTATGGTTTTCATGTCATTATCCTAGTAAGAAATTTCACTGGGCGCCCTTTAAGTGTGTATTATAATTGCATCAGTTGTGTGATTAATTTCTAGAGACCTTCCCCTAAAGTTATTTAAACCCATTTAGCTGTCAAAAATATAATGTTCATATATGGCCTGAAGATTGGCACTTTCTAACTCTTTTTTGTAATTTACTAGTTTTTAGTGGTATATAAAACAGCCCCTATAAAGCAAGGTTTCAAGTTTTGTCATGCCTCCGTAGCCTAGGACCATTATTATCAGTAGCATTTAGCAAACCATATTCCGTGCAAAGCTTATAATAAAGTGTGAAAAGGAGAGGAAAAAAGGATTAGGATCCTCTCCATTCATTAAGGAATTGGATGGTCCATATTGTGGTCACGTCGATTTCTTAGACAAATGGAGAGAATCTCTTTCTAAAAAAACAAAAAAGAGAAAAATATGAAGTCGAAATGGAGATATTTTGGATGAAATAGATGGCACCTATATATAAACGAGATACTTCTAAATTATTACAATAGTTTATGCAAATAAACTAAACCAACATAATTCCAACAATCTTGTTGCTTAATTAGCACCTCTTAAATCCTTCCACCCCTAACTATTTTTTTTTTAATAAAAAATAATAATATAATGACCTGGATCATCACCTGATGCCAATAGAAATTGTTTCATGGCATGATTTAAAAAATAAAATAAAATAAAATCTTGTTGGCCAACTCTACACGTGTCTGTGCTTAATCTCCTATACTTTGTACACAACCAATCTTAAACTTGGAAAAAGATGCAGGGTTACTATAGGTTGGTCATCATCATAAAATTTAGTCACTTGAATGACCTTTTGCGGGTTACTTGGTCCCATCATAAAATTTAGTAACTTCATTATGAAGGACCTTTTTGCTAAAAAATATTGGCAGAAAATTCATATTTGCATATATATATATATATATGTTTTACATTTTCCCCACCGGGGGATGGAGGGAGTTGTTTGGGGCCCCCCCCCCCCCGGTGTTAATACCATGACAGCAGTACTTCTACCGACACAGTACAGCACTTAGCACGACAACGAAGACATATTGCTGATACAAGAACTCCATTATTACTCATTTATGTCAATACCAATAGCCATCAACAAGAATATCAGATTTGCGGATACAAGAACTCCATTATTACTCATTTCTGTCAATACTAGTAGTAACTATCACCCCCCTTGTTAAGCAGGAACAAAAATATCAGATGGAGAAAGGGGCTTTCCCTGCAGGGCACACTATGGGGTAACTTGATGCTTGGGTCCGAAGCATAGTGCATTGATTAATTCTCAAAGTAACACACTTGAAAAGTTTATGATCTGCAGTCAAATCATGAGGAAGAACTTGCAACCAATCACTTGAAATGCTGAGAGCTAAATGGTTATAAGAACATCACAACAGTGGGCAACCTGATGGGCAGCAGTGCCCTAATCTATGTAAATCCAAAAGAGATTAGGGAATTGGAATAATTGTTTCCCTGAAGATTTCTATAGCTGGTTGCATCTTTATTCACCTAGTACTATAGCAGACAACCATCCCAAAGTTATAATGTATCACACATACAGCAGAAATCCATAGTCCTGCTTAGCCAAGCTTTTAACATTTGAATGCTACAACCTACAGATAGCTACCATTCATCCTTCCCCTAAAATGTTGCATTCAAATCTTTAGTATAACATTTTGAGTCAAATTGCAAAACCATTTGTCTCTATTTAAGTAAAAATGTGAATTAGCACCCAATTATGATGAAAAGTCAAATGCAAATGCAAAATTCTTGTTGAGTTTTAATAATACCATAAGTCACAAAATACTTATGTGATAGGAAGAAATAACTCACAAGATAGTAGGGTTGTCCAGGGCCCTAAAGGCAAAAACAAATCTCTCTATCTCCATTAAAGGTGGAAAGCTCCTTTGAGTGTTAGTCCAAGCTATCTCTACTGCTCTTAGAAAATTTAAATAAAAAAGGTTGTTTCATTGGAAATTTAAGTCTTTTACAATGCTTCCATGCTTCTAGCTAAAAAAGAAAAATCCCAGAACCCTTTTTTGCAATTTATTTTTGACCCTTATCTTTCCAATCCAAAACAGATATTTATGGCTATGAGAAGACACTAACTAGGCATGCTAAGTACTAAGAATAGCTGAGTTGTAATGCTCTGGTACAACATACTGCTATAAAGCAACATAGCTATCCATGAAGTTGCTTCTGCCTCAGTAGAACAGTTAACTTTGTGTTAGTTGAAATAAAAATAAAGATGACGGCATTGTCAAAATGAAATTAGTTAAGCAATCAAGTACAGCAGCTTGCCAGGATTGAACTAGCTAAAAGATTATGGAGATTTGAGTCAACATAGTCCTGAAATTATTCAGCTTTGAAGGTCTTAACTTTACATAAAATCCCTATGCACTTCTTAACAAGGATTTCGCTATAAAACAAGGAAAGACAGGTTTTCAGCTTCAACATGTGCAAGCTAGGATTGGAAAGCAATTCCTTTAGATTCAGCTTCAAGATACTTACAGATCCTCTCCATAACCTCTCTACCTGTAGCACCGTATTTCAATACCTTCTCAGCATATCTTTGCTCCACCTTTTCTGCCATTGATGCCAGTACTGATAATGGCTTTATGTTAATACTGGTCTCCTGCCGGCAAAGTGTCCACTCATTTGGATTATCGGGGTGGGGTTCATATCGGATCTTCTCCTCCACTTCTACGAACTTCTGATGACTGAAATTTCGAGAAGTGAGCTGCATTGACCGTGATTGTGCATCAACGATTGTTGATTCAATACAGTGGCAGACGTCCTGACCAACAATTTTGCGTATGAACCATGGTCCAGGAAAATGGGTAGTGACTGCACGAGTGATATAAAGCCTCTGAGATAGCGGGTCAAGCTTGCAGCTCAGTGTGTCAACTTCAAGGATATGGTTTAAGAGATGCCTGTTCTCATTGTCAGTAAACTTGCGCCAAGATGCAGAAGTTACCCTCTCCCATGGGTGCTTGTAAATGTACTCATGTGTGTATGCTTTAACCATTTTGTATTTTTATTTTGCCCTCAGCCTGATAAAGAATCAATAATTTAGATTAGAAATGATTAAGTAAGACCATATGTTAAGGTCTAGCCTGATTTCTTACTTAATAAAAATAAAATGCTAGTAAGTTTTTGCCAAAGAAAGGGAGCACTGAACCAAGAAATTTATACCTTTTACTTTCAATTGGTACTCAAAAGAACATATGTTTGAGAAGACATAACTTCTTAAAGAAGATGCACAACTATATGTAATTAACCATGATTAAGTACAATTATAGAGATTTGTTAAAATTAGAGCTTGGGAATAAAGTGGTACACGAAAACTGAAACTGGAGCATCAAAATTGTACGCACTACACATGAAGATGAAGTGAAATTCCAATACTTGTCTTCCACACACAAACTTCAATTAAATGTATATTCTGCTTCTAAGCCAAAAGGGACTGCCAAAATATTCAAAATTGTTCAAGAGTTCCTTTTACCACATAATTACTGAAAATTATACTTGATCCCATTGTACTGAATAGCCAACAAGAAAGATACATATCTGCTAATCAGCTAGTCTACTAAAAAGACCACACGTATCCCCTATCCTGGTTTGTTTTGTTCAATTGTTGCAGAGCCATGATGAGACAAAGAAATTGATATTAGAAACTTTCTCCTGTACCTCCAACAAACAGTAAAATAGCCAAAGTTGATTACACAACAAGATGGGTCTTAAATGAAACTCAAAAGACATCCTTTACCTTTAGTTTCCAATAATAACAATAATAATAAAACAACAGTACAAAGCAATCAAAATCTGATATAAGCCTTTACACAAACCCAAAATCCCACCAATGCATCAGATAAAGAGAAGCTCTCTAAACCAAGAATTAGTCCTGCAGGAAGCTGAAATCACATGATTAACATTTTATTCTTTATAATGGGCTTTTGCTTCAAAAAGAATTCCTACCCATTGTTGCTCTTACAAATTACTATCAACAAATCAATAAAAAAAAAAGAAAAAAGAAAAAAAAAAGACAAACCCTTTGAAAACACAAATGGGCTCAAAAAATTAATTAACACCCATCATTTTGTTACACGTTCTTGCTAATGAAAAAAGAAGATGAAGTATAGACTATGATCAAATTCATCACAGATTGTTGCTGCAACAATATTAAAGTTTGACACCTTGACTGATATGCACAATGATTTCCACACTTATTAGTGTAAATATCAAACACAAAAGACCAACACTCCTTGTTTACGCAAATTCAGTGACAAACACAAAGACAGCACTTTTGTTTGATCTTTTGAAACATTCTAGGCACAGACAATACAGTTGGAGAAACCCAGAAAATATAGAAACTACATAGAGTAAAATAAGGAAGTGCATTAGTAAACAAATCATACCTGACAATAGTAATAAGGGTCTTGAAGTTGCAAAGATTGAAGATAAATCATTGAGATCTCAGAGAGAGACAGAGTAGAACTAAATAGCGAGATGGAATGTAAAGAATATGCTGAGCATGTCTTCTTCACCGAAAAAAGGCAAAAATAAAAAGTCAACAAAAAAAATATGAAAGGCCAAAAGGGCTACGTTAACGGTTAATAGCATATAAGGAAAGTTTTGAATCTTTTTACGTATAAAAATTCGTGGATAAAATTAATTAAGGGAAGTTACACTTTGTCTACCTGTGGTTTGTTTGAAAAATATTTTACTTATCTGTGATTTAAAAATTAGTATTTTACCCACCTGAGGTTAGTTTCAGTTATCTTCTGTTATCCACCTCTATTAAAAATAAGGGTAAATTTGTATTTTTATTACTGTTTTATGTCTATTTTCTTTCAAAACATAAAAACTAAAAAATCAAGATAAAAGAAGATCTAAAAACTAGGTTTTGTAAAAATTAAAACTTAACTTTTACATCTTTTCATGAATCAACTTTTAGATCTTCTCTTTTAATATGTTAAAAATTGAAATTGTGTGTATCGTCACCTGAACCAAAGAATGGAAAAAAAAAAATCAATCAAGTTCACCAGGTCATACTCTAAGAAGCACCACGACCTAAGCTAAATTCACAGAAAGAATTCATCTAGACTAACCCAATTCTTTCCTTCAAGCTAACAATAGAAAGAGGATGATGTGTATCTTGCAATCCCAGACATGAGTGCATATATAACTACCAGTGCAGTAACAAAGCTTCTCGGTTGTATGGATAAAATACACCAACCAACGCAAGCATAAAAATGAAGACAGTGCTGGAAATACAAACAAAGAATGAAGAGGGCATTTAGGACAGTGACGTGATAAACTAAGCTCATGAATCTAAACAAAATATAAAAATAAAAATATCCTTATAGAGTGAACAATTGGCTGCCAAAACCAAGGGCAGCAGCAAATAAGGATTTGTACTTTGGGAACCGGAAAACATCACCATAAAGACGCATAATTTCAATTTTTAATGTGTTAAAATAAAAGATTTAAAAGTTGATACATAAAAAAAAGATGTAAAAGTTAGGTTTTAATTTTTGTAAAACTTAGATTTTAGATCTTATTTTCCCTTGATTTTTTAGTTTTTTATGTTTTGAGAGAAGAGGGACATAAAAGGGTAACAAAAATACAAATTTACCCCCATTTTTAACAGAGGTGGGTAACGGAAGACAAACAGAGCTAACCTCGGTGGATAAAGTATCAATTTTTAAACCATAGGTAGGCAAAGTATTTTTTGGGCAAATCACAGGTAGGCAAAGTGTAATTTTCCCAATTAATTACTTTATTATTTTTCTATAAAATATTTATAAATAGTTCCTAAACTAATACCCGATTAGTTCGCTGTAATATTATATCACGCTGTAGTATTACGCTATTGTAATCTTAGATTAATATAATTTTAATACAAGAATACAACATTACATTGTTATTATATTGTTTAAAAATGTAATGAGATAAGATGATATGATATATTTTATAATTTTAAATTATGATAATATTAAAAAAAATATAATAAATCAAAAACATTAATATCATATCATTATAATACGCATCACTTTAAGAACATATCCTAACAAACTAAACGTTCTAACAACGTTCATTAGCATTTTCCACATAAAAATAAATAAATTTAATCGTTTCTACTTTCTATGCTTATGCACGTTCTTACAAGTTTTATTGACAAGCTACTGTTCAATTGGACAGGGTTTGCGGCAGTCCAGGTTTTAGATCCGAGACCTATGGAGTGATTTCAGCATGTACTGTATTGGACTATTGGGTATGGAGCCCAATTAAACTTGGACTGGGCTCTATTAGGCCGAAATGCCAAATTGATGCTAATAGGCATTCACATCTTATTTCTAAAAAAATCCCATTTTACCATATCAAAAACTATTTTATTATTTATACCATATCATTTTACAATACATTTAATATTTTGAACTCTATTTTTTTCTTAGTTTATTTAAATATTCTTTTTTTTTTTTAACTATTTCTCTTTCTCTTTTTTTTCTCTCTTTCTCCTTTTACCTCTAGGCACTAGCCACAATAGAAAAATAAATAAATAAATAAATAGAAACCCAGACAACCATGCCACCACACCAAAAACCACCACATCGGCCACAAACCAAAAGAACCTAGAAAAAACACACACAACAACCATAATAGCTCACATCAACCACCACGCCACCACCATGCCACCCACCAACACACTGCCACCCTTACATATCCCAGCACCACCCACAGGACCATCAAACCAAAACCAAAACCACATTAAAAAAAAACCATCAAACCATCAATTCAAATTGAACCAAAACCCCACATATCCCAGCAAACCCATTTTTTAAAAATCACCAAACTCACAAATCTCCACACCACAACCCCACCTGACCCATAACTCCAAACCCACCACTTGACCCATGACCCACACAACCCACCGATCCAGACCCACACCACCACCTAACCCACGATACACCGATCCAAACCCATCACTTGACCCACAACTCCAAACCCACCACCTGACCCACAACCCACACAGCCCACTGATCCAAACCCACACCACCACAATCTCCAATCTCTGCTGATCCAAAATCCAACCTTCACCTTCGACCTTTGCCACATCATGACCACGTCAATCGCCATGCCGTGACTACTCCAAATCCAACTCAACTCTGGTGCAAGCTTTGAACGAGAGAAAAAGAGAGATGTGAGAGAGGAAGTGAGGAGGGAGGAGCTCTATGACAGAGAGAGGAAATGATAGACAAAAGTGAGAGAAAACGAAAGGTCAAAAGCAATTAAATATAATTTTTTTGGTTTACAGTTGTGCTACAGTGCCATCATACATTTAGGATGGCATTGTTGCACAATTATAATTTTTGTTGCAATTGCAAGATTTTGCAAGATCGGGTTATTTTTGTACCTGGATGCTAAAATATACTAACATATGGCATATAGAAGACTAAATGTGAGAGCATTCACATTGAGAATGTAATATACCATATGTAGGGAAAGTTTAGCTTAAAAGCCCAAAATCTCCCACACAACCGGACTTGTAACAACTATTGCAAAAAAAAAAAAATTGCAATAGTGCTACAGTGCAATTCTAAAGGTAGAATTGCATTGTAGCTCAATTCTTAAAAAAAAAAAAAAAAAAAAACTAATATTTTATTCACTTTCTTTAACAATTCCTCTCTCTCTCTCTCTCTCTCTCTCTCTCATCGGGTTTTGGGTTTTGGGTTTTTGCTTTTATTTGGGTTTTGGTATATATTATTTTATTGTGTAGAAATATTATTTTAATGTGTTGTATTGTAAAATAAAAGTTTTGATGCTGAGAGTATTGTAAAATTGTATGATATAATTGATAAAGTAACTTTTTGGGATGGTAAAATAGGATGAGATAGAATTTTGGGATGTGAATGTTTTGAATACTCTAACAAAGTAGGTTATATTTTCCTTTTTCCTTTTTTTTTTTTTTTTTTTTTTTGTAATTACACTCCCCTCTCTTAAGGTTCGAGGGAATAACACTCCACCCCAAACTTGAAGGAAAAAAACACCATTTTTTGAGGTTTGAAAAAAATTAAGATTATGTTTTGTAACAGTTTTTGTCTTTTATTTTCAAAAACTTGTTTTTGGGAATGTAAAGAAAAAAATAATTTTCTTGTATTTTTGAAATCAAAAACATGTTTGGTTAGTTGAAATTAAAAAAATAATTTTTGAAGAAAAAAAAAGAAAATACTAAAATATGTTGTTACTAGGATTTGAACTCTAATGCTAACTCATTAAATGAGACAAATTCATTAAATTAAATGTGTATTTTCATTGACTTTTGAAATTTAGAAACTAAAAACAGCTTTTTGCATGTTTTCAGTTTTCTTCACATATTGAGTTTTAAGAATAGTTTTTGTTTTCTGTCCATTTTGAATTGCCAAACAAGTTTTTTTAGTTTCAAAAATATAAAATTGTTTTTGGAAATAGAAAATAAGGGAAAAAACAGTTACAAAACATACCTTAACATTCCCACCATTTTGTTTATATTAGTAATGAAATATTCTAAATTTTTATAACAATCTCTTTACAAGAGTTTAATCATTGTTAGTAAAAAAATAACCAATGAATTTAGAATAAAAACTCAAAATTTATCAAGTACTAGAACACTTGCAATAACAAATCACTCCATAATCCGTTGAAAAAAATAAAAGAAAATAAATAAAATTCGCATTTAATATTTTAAAATAATGAATTTTGATTATGAAATAAGATAATTTTGGGTGAGTTCCAGTTAGCTTAATTGGTAAAGTTTCTAATAGTTGAATAAGAGATCTAGGGTTCAATCCCCGCTTACACAAAAAACCGATTGGTGTTTTGCTCTGATGATAAAAGACTATCATTAAAAGCGGATGCTATAGGTTGAAACTCTCTTAAGAAAAAAATAAGAAGATAATCTTGGAAACCTGCCATTTGCTTAAGGGTAGGTTAGTAAACAACATTTTTAAAACTAATTTAACAAAATTTGATTAGTTGAATGTCAAGAGGGAAGGGGTGGAATGTGTTTTTTCCCTTCAAGTTTTGAGTAGAGTGTCATTTTCCAAAATCTCAAGGAAGAGTAATGTAATGATTTTTATTATTTTTTTTTTTTATAGTGATAATTTGATTGTTGAGAGTGTAGGATTCGAACCTAGATATCTTTATTAGAAACACCATAAGATGCTAATTGAATTACAAGTAAGGCTATTCATGGATTGTTCTAGGTTGGGTTTGTGCTCAACCCGCTATTAACAAAAAAGGAGAGGCAAATTAGGCTAATTGAGTATCATACTATGTAACCCGTTTGAATAAAATTTTTTGGTGATAGAACTGCCATCAACTGCCATGGGTGTTCAGGTCAAGTGTGTTTTGGATTGAGCCACTTTTAGTCAAACGAATTTATTGGGCAAATTCGAGTTTGGACTACCCTAACTACAAAACTATTGACATCTTATTTAATTTCATTCGCCTAATCTCCTTCCTTCTCACTTCTCATCCATGTGTTTGGTTAAAAAAAAGAAGAAAAAAGAAGAAGCTCAAATTCCAATTACATCCCTCGTTGACTTTCACCAATTTTTCATGACCAATTCTAGTACAACACTCTTCACAACATCTTTTTTTCACAACCATTATATGCGGTAGACTATGATAAAGTTGTAACACAAAATGTTGTGGTTTTAAATTTATAATTTTTCACTACTACATATTTTTAGAATTTCTAAATTTCCTTTCAGATCTGAACTCTCTCTCTCCCTCAAAGAGAATGTGAATATTATGAATCAAATTGAATTGAATTTATGAAGTTTTACATCAATTTTTTTTTTATTAATACTCATGCAATAATAATACAGATTATATATTATATATAATTAAAACAGATATATTTGCTAGGATTGTAGAATATAGGGAGATTAGGTACCATACCTTCAAAAAAACAGAAGATTTGTACAACACAACAGTAAAAACGGCGTGGTTGCTTCATAACCAAATCTAGATTCTAGACTAGACTTCATCTTCTCTCAGGTCTCTCCATTTTCCCGCAAAACAAAGAAAGAAAAACAACATCCTCTAAAACAACACACGGAAGAAGAAATGAGAATAATCACACTTTTGATTTGATTTTATATAAAAAAAATAAAATCCTCAAACCTCTTTTCTTTCACTTATTCTGAGAGAGTGAAAAGAAATTTTACAATGCCACCTTCTTCAGCCTCAGCCGACGCCGAGTCACTATTCCGGACCAAAACCATACCCGAGATCCGGAATGTCGAATCCGCGACCCGCTCCCAGATCCAGCAGAAACAGGAGGAGCTCCGCCAACTCGTCGGGACTCGCTACCGCGATCTCATCGACTCGGCCGACTCGATCGTCCTGATGCAGAAGTCCTCCCAGTCGATCTCCGCCAACGTCTCCTCAATCTCCGCCACCATCCGCTCTCTCTCTTGCTCCTCCTCCTCCTCCGAAACCCCCAAGCTCATCATCCACCCTAACCCGGCCCGGACCCGAATCTACGGCATCGCGTGTCGGGTCAAGTACCTTGTTGACTCGCCGGAGAACATTTGGGGATGCCTCGACGAGTCCATGTTCGTCGAGTCCGCCGCCCGATACGTCCGCGCGAAGCACGTGCACCACACTCTAACCTCGACCTCGAGCTCCTCCTCCTCCTCCTCCGATGATCTCTCGGTTTTGTCGAATTTTCCTCTGCTTCACCACCAATGGCAGATCGTCGAGAGCTTCAAGGTTCAGATCTCGCAGCGGAGCCGCGAGCGGTTGCTGGAGCGAGAGCTTCCGATTTCGGCTTACGCCGATGCGTTGGCTGGCGTCGCCGTCATCGACGAGATTCATCCCAATCAGGTTCTTTCTCTGTTCCTCGAAACAAGAAAGTCGTGGATTTTGCAGAAATTGTTAGGTGTTTTCGATGATAATGGTGGCAGTGCTAGTTGTGATGCTGTGGTTTCGGTGTTTTGTGAGGTTTTGAGTATAATTCAGATTAGTATTGGTCAAGTTGGTGAGTTGTTTCTACATGTTTTGAATGATATGCCTTTGTTCTATAAAGTCGTGTTGAGTTCGCCTCCGACATCTCAGTTATTCGGTGGGATTCCGAATCCAGATGAGGAGGTGAGGCTTTGGAACAAGTTTAGGGAGAAATTGGAATCTTTGATGGTAATTCTTGATAAGGGGTATGTTGCTAGAACTTGTTCTGTGTGGTTGAGGGAATGTGGGCAAATGCTTGTGAAAAAGATTAATGGGAGGTATTTGATTGATGCGATTTGTAGTGGGGAAGACCTTGCTTTGGCTGAGAAGTCGATAAGGGAGACTGTTGAGAGTAAGAAGGTGTTGGAAGGGAGTTTGGATTGGTTGAGGAATGTTTTCGGTTCGGAGATTGAGTTGCCTTGGAGTAGGATAAGGGAGCTTGTGTTGGAGGACGATTCGGATCTCTGGGATGAGATTTTTGAGGATGCTTTTGTGGGGAGGATGAAAGTGATTGTTGACACTGGGTTTGAGGATCTGACCAGGGCTGTGAATGTGGCAGATACGATTCGTGCTATTGGGGAGATTTCTGGTGGGCATGGGCAGATTGATTTCCAGGGGTACTTGAACAGGCCTTCTACAGGTGGTGGGGTTTGGTTTATTGACTCGACTGTTAAGAAGGTGGGTGTGCTTTCTGGATTTAAAGCACCAGTGGAAGAGAATGATTTCCAGAGTTGTCTGAATGCCTATTTTGGTGCTGAAGTTAGTCGGATTAGAGATGCAGTAGACAGCCGCTGTCAGAGTGTTCTTCAGGATGTATTGAGTTTCTTAGAATCTCCAAAGGCAGCACTAAGGTTAAAGGGTCTGGCGCCATATGTACAAAATAAGTGTTATGAAAGTATGTCGACTATATTGACACAATTGAAGCGTGAGATTGATAATTTATATGCAGCCATGGAAAATGCCAACAAGGAAGGTCGGCCTGTTCCACCTGCTATAACTGTTGAGAGATCTCTTTTCATTGGGAGACTCTTGTTTGCATTCCGAAACCACTCAAAACACATTCCGGTGATACTTGGTTCACCAAGGTTTTGGGTAAATGAATCTGTATCTGTGGTTTTTGATAAGTTACCATTCTTGTTGAGACAATCCTGGGTGGCTGCTGATTCTCCTGTGCCTGCTAGTCCTGGAAGACAATTGCACATTGGCTCTAAAAGACAAACTTCATCGGCCGCTGCTGCATTGCGTGGAGCCATTGAAACTGCAAGCCCAAAACTTGAAGAATTTAGTAGAACTACACGAGATCTTTGCATTCGAGCTCACGGCTTGTGGATATTGTGGTTATCAGATGAACTCTCAGTTTTTCTTTCTCGGGATCTTGGACAAGATGATGCGTTATCATCAACAACTCCCTTGAGGGTATGTGGCATTTTGCTTGACACACTGTCTTCTTAATCTTTTTTTCCCATATGCTTTTGTCATTTTTAGGATTTCATAAGTTTAATTACGTAAGATGGGCTGCTAGTCTGGATATGAATGTCACCCTTGAAAGTTTGATTTCTAATAGTGAGAAAAACTAATTAGTTGTGGAAAAGGTTTATTAGTCCATGTTAAGATTGCTCCTGGGGTTGGCTTATGTCAGAACTAAATGACTCATTTTAGCTTCTCGTTTTGGTCTGATTTTAATTGTTTGGCCTGCTAAACCCTTGTAAATTATGAAGAATGATGAGGAGTAAACAGATCCAATTTATTTTCTGGGATCATCATCAGTGAAATATAAAATGAGGTGGAAGCTATACTTCATTTTGTTCTGGCAAACTAATTAGGAATCAGTAGTTATTCAAGGAAGCAATTATGATAATTCTTTTACTTTGTATTTAGACATTTGTGATGGGAAATAAAGTGGATTAAACTTTGGATCAGCCTGCTAATAAATTTTGAAGTACTCAATTGGAATTATCACTAGTTAAGTAGAAAGGAGGCAATTAAAATAGTTCATTTAGTTTCTGAGTAAGAGATATGAAATGACTTTGGATAGACGTGAAGCTCAACTAAACACCAAAAGCTTGTCTGAGCCAAAAACTGACAATATGGTTTGAATGCTATGTTGTTTGTGATATGCATTGTTAATTACTAAACCAAGCTAAACCATCTTTTGAACATTTTGGTAGGGCTGGGAAGAGACGGTAATCAAGCAAGAACAGTCTGATGAGGGCCAATCGGAGATGAAAATATCACTGCCTTCTTTGCCTTCTCTTTATATTATCTCATTTTTATTCCGAGCATGTGAGGAAGTTCATCGAATTGGAGGTCATGTCCTTGACAAAATGATTCTGCAAAAATTTGCATTAAGATTATTGGAAAAGGTATGCGACTTGCTTGAGGATTTTGATTGATCTTCCTAACTGCTATGGCAATACATATGTATTATTTTTTGTCTCCATCTAAAGGCGGATAATGGGAATACTGGTCTGCTGACTGCTTTGACTTTTTCTTTTTCCAACTACGTGCTTTACAATTGTTGAAGTGTACTCTGGTTCATTACACCCTTATTTGTAGTTATTTTTATATTCTAATGTTGATTGTTCAGATTTGAATAATGAGGTCATTTGCTTCTTCAGCATCTTGTGATTTTTCTTTGTAAAGTACCTTGGACTCCTTTATTTTCTGGAAGCTGAATAATAAGGTCTTTGTTGACAACTTTCTCCCTCCATTTCCTTGCCACTTGTTCCTTTTGATGAGTCAACTTCCTTGGATCTTCTTCTGTTCATCCCTTATAATGTTCTAGTTTTGCCTGTTCATTATGGATTAATAAGCCTGGAGAATGTTGTGTCCCTTCTTGACTAGTCTCTGGCACATTTGCTTTCTAGCTCGAAAAACCAGCAGCTGGTTTGTACAGGTCACTTGATTGACATAGGAACCCTTCTGTCCATGTTTTGTTTGGTCTTATCAGATGAGAAAAGGCATGAAGGATATATCATGTTATTTGGCTTTCCCTTTGATGGACGTGCATAGGGGGTCTACTTTTCCTGCAATTCACTGGACATGGGTACTGTCCACAAGTAAAAAGTGAAACAGAGGTGGCTGTAATAAGCTGCTGTTGGCTTTGCCAATGTATTGCTCTTTATGGATCAAAGTGTTTTCCTCTTATTTGATTTCTTCTCTGGGACAAGTTTTCCTTTCTTCATAGATCAAACTCATCACATCATCTGAATTTCTAAGCATGCTAATGATCTTATACACAAATAATTGATATTTTCACTCTAGAAAGTGTTTTAAATTCACTTTAAGCTGAAATTATTCAAGAACCTTTCTGAACTACATAAGAATCTCCCCCTCCCCCCCTCTCCCTCTCTCTCTTAGCAGACTACGTGTTTACCAGTGATTCCTTCTATAAAATGTTAATTTTTTTTTTCTCTTTTTCTCTAGTGTTGGTCCATTATGTTGCTAAGTTACTTTCACTTCTCTGGTGTTGGTCCATTATGTTGCTAAGTTAGTTTCAATTCTCTGGTGGTATAAGAGCATCCCCTAATTACTTTTGTTTGCATATTGAATGCAATGTTTCCATGTAGGTAATTGATATTTATGGGGACGCTCTTTCTACTAGAGAGGCTGGTGGATCTCAACTGTCAGAAAAAGGAGTTTTGCAAATTCTATTAGACTTGAGATTTGCTGCTGATGTTCTTTCTGGGGCTGATTCCAATATGACTGAGGAATTCTCTGACAGCCAAAAGCCAAAGTATCCTTTTAGACGGAAGCAAGAACAAGGCCAGAAGAAGTCTGTCATTAAAGAGCGTGTTGATGGGTTGGTAAACCGTCTTTCACAAAGATTGGATCCCATAGACTGGCTTACGTAAGTTCCTTTTCTTGTATACAGAGTTTGAATTTTAATCTTTTTTTACTCATATTAAATGTTGAAATTTCGTAAAGATGTCATCTCTAAAGTTAGGATTGGAGACACAGTATGTTTTACTTGTTTCTTTGTTGCACATGTTTACTCTCAAAGGATTATCAATATTCAACTGGAATTGGAAGCTGTAAAGAAGATCTTTTGGCTAAATGGTCATGGTTGATAGTGTCAACTTCAATGTGTGACCATAGTACCAAAGTGGAAAAAATTGAATCCTAGACATAAATGGCATATGATTGTGAAAAAAGTTTGGAATGCTAGAAAATATGGGGAGAACCACATTTTGATGCAAAGTGAAGATGAAATGCTGTTGAATTGTCTATACTGGTAGCCAATGTACCGAACAAGATATTAAGATTACGACACCAAAATGGGTTAATTAATTCATATGTTGATCACTTTGGCTGCAATGCATCAAACTTTCTTGCTTTTTGTTGATAATGGAACTTTTTAATCGTTAATTCTATGAGGTTTGTTGAGTTTTGCTTTATTTTGGCAAGGTTTGAATGAAGCATGATGTTTCATAATTTTATACATCTTTTTAAAATAAAAAAAATAAAAAATCTATCTGTTGCATTGCAAACATGAAGTTGTAGAAATGATAAACAAGATGATGAGTAATTTGTTTTGTTTGTGGATACAATAAAAGGAGATTGATATGAGTCTTGTTTAGGATAAAACAGAGTACTTATATTAAGTGCACAGCAAAAAAATTCTTTGGCACCTAAAAGTAGATCTCTCTAAAAATGTGCCATCCAACACCTAGATTCCTAGAGGTTTTTGTCCTGATGGTGTTCCTGTCAATCAGAAATTACTTTTATATTTATTTCTGTATATCATTTTATTTGACTATTAAGGTTTCATTTGATTTGATAGTGTTTCTGTCTTTTCAAAGGTATGAGCCATATCTCTGGGAAAATGAGAGGCAATCATACCTACGGCATGCTGTCCTCTTTGGATTCTTTGTGCAACTTAATCGAATGTACACAGATACTGTTCAGAAGCTGCCTACTAATTCAGAGTCCAATATTATGAGATGTTCTACAGTTCCTCGCTTTAAATATCTTCCAATCAGGTTAGTGTTCTACCCTTTTAGTTTTTCTTGTCCATAATTAGATAGAGTGCATGGGTGTGTGGGTAGATATTCAAATAAATGTTTGTATGTTATCTTATTTTATCAACTAGTACCAAATACCAAACCTGAACCGAGGTTCTAAACAAACTCATTTGTACTGAATGATAAATTAATCTCGTCTATTTTAGCATTATTGCCATCTCTTGCTCTTTCTCTTCAACTAATCACTCCCAGTTCAATACAATCATTGCATGGGTTATAAATACTCTAAAAAAGCTTTCTGACTTTCAAATCCATCTTGGTTATCCAGTGCTCCAGCGTTATCTTCAAGAGGCACAGCTAAGGCATCTATAACAGCACCTTCGGATGATATCTCTTCAAGAACATCCTGGAAAGCTTATACAAATGGTGATCTTTCCCGAAAGATGGATTTGGATGATAACTCCAGTTTTGGTGTAGCGGCACCATTACTAAAATCTTTCATGCAGGTAAGGCTGCTTTTTATCTTTTTGTGTGTGTGTGTGTTAGAGGTATACCTACCTTACGGTTGCATTTTCACATATAAAACATTGCCTTTTGAGATGTCATATGCTATTTCATGAAATTCAACATGTTATGAACATGTAGACTATCACAATGAAACCAATGGCACTCTTGATAGGGACTGAAGTAGTTTGATTTGAAATGTTTCTCCTTATGTCTTACATGGTGTACTTGTCACAAAAGAGATCTTGGGCAGTTTCAAGTAGAGACTGCCATCTCTTCAAAAAGAAGAAGAAGGGGAAACTGCAATAACATTGGTGATTTGACTTTCATATGAAGAGTGGTAATTTTGAGATAGCAAAGTTGTGCATGTATTTGGTAGTATTTATGGAAGAATGCCTTTGTTGATCACGTGTTGGTGGTATAGTCTTTTTAGGATTGAATTAGTTCATTTAAAAGCCAAATAGTTTAAAAACATTGTGTACATGTTACAGAGTTCCAAGTTACAAATAGGTTGGTGTGGGCCATAATTTGAGTTTATATGCTAGTGTGGCCTCTTTACCTAGGAATTTGAACTCGCGGGTTGGATGTTATAATATGGGAGTAGAGCTTGGTTTCTGTATGTTTTCGAATTCACGTGTTAGACTAATTTGTGTCCGTTATTGCATTTGTTTAGCTGATTGGGCCCTTTTATTTATCTTTTTGTTTCTGTTGGGCCTGAGCATAAGAGTAGGTGTTAGAGAGTCCCATATCAGTTGTTATGAGTTGGGATTATCTACTTATTGGATCTCTTCATCCCATTTCCTAAGTTTTTGGGTCAGATGCTCTAACTAGAAGTTCACTATGCTAACTACTGATGTAAATAATTGTCACTTTTTTTTCCCTGCAATGAGCTCGCATACAGAATCTCATACCTATTAGATATTGGCATTGGATTATTCCATGCAATAACAATACATTAGTTGATTTACTTCTCTTCTGTAACAAGTGATTGAGATGGAAATCTTGCAAGTAATTCTGTAGATTGTTATTCTTGAACGAAGATATATAATATAATTAATGGCCTTGTCTTCTATGTAAATATGGTTTCAATGTTTCAATGTTAAAATGCTTTCCTTGTAATGGCCAGGTTGGAAGCAGATTTGGAGAGAGCACATTCAAATTGGGATCCATTCTAACAGATGGACAAGTAGGTATATTCAAGGATAGATCAGCAGCTGCCATGTCAACATTTGGAGATATATTACCTGCCCAAGCTGCAGGTCTTCTTTCGTCCTTCACAGCTTCCAGATCAGACTCGTGATTGCCCACTGGATCCTTCACACCTGTGTCTTGTTTTGTCCAAGGATATTCAGTTTGGGAGCAACGGTGGAGTTCGCTAAACACATAAGGACCATGATACAAAAAAGTAAGTCACCATCCCATCCCTAGTAGCAAAGATTATGTATATGTATAGATAGGAATCAAGAATTTTTGAGAGAATTTTCCCAGAAGTGAGAACATGGGGATCAAAGAGTTGGAAGTTGTGTTCAAATAAAAAAGATGATATAGTTCAAATATAAATTTTTGTCCAAGATTTGCCATCTTGTTTCTTTTTTCCCCTTCGTTATTGTGAAGTTAGAAATGTATGAAGTACATAGAGACCATCACTTTACTGAAAAATTACAGAAATAAAGAATGTGAAGCCCTGTAGGTGAAGTTTTCTTTGGTTAATGTTGAGAGGCAGAAGATGTGGTGTGGAGGGGAAGCTCTAGCTACTTGTTGTTGGTCATGTTGTTCTTTATGGACGTAGCCCACCATGTGAGACTTTGTTTCTAGTGAAGTGGTTTCATATTTATGGCAATTGGACAAAGATATGGGGTTGTTCCCCGTAAATGTATGTGCAAGATGGACATCAAGAGCTTGTTTGTTTCATCATCAACTGGTCAAGGCGGTAGCCTTCCTCCTCTTTATCACCTTTATTGGATCCAATGAAGGATATTGCATAAGACATTGCATAGTTGGTAGCTAAGATCTGAAGCAGTGATATTGAGTGCTTTATTGCTCAACGGATTCAGTCAGAGTTGTATGGAAGTCTTTTCAGAGATTGGGGGTTTTGATGGCCGTAGGTTTAGTTCTTTGGGATTTTATCTCTTGTTAGTTTTATTCTTTCATATTCATTTCACCTGTTTAAAATGATACTTCGTATACCACCTATGTATTCTTTCCTTTTGTGCACTTGGCACCACAATTTTAAATGTTCCCTTTATTCAAAAGAGCAAAACCAAAACGAAGAGAGACCATTATTGTGTGGAACGAAACATAACAGGTCCCACCTGAATTTGCTTTGCATGTTTTGATGATGGACAAAATACTTTTCTTGAGAATGTTGTGTTTGAATCCTTTGTTTAATTGTATATTGGATGATGTGGTGGAAGTGATAAATTTTGTTAAAAGAACTTTAGTTATGAAACTTAAACAGCATTTAGCCAAAGCAGATACTGCTGAGCAATATTTGGCTTTTGCAGCCCCAGCTGTAGTAGTTGACTGAGATATCTCTCCACTATATGTATTGCAAAAGTCAGAAGCCTTTGTATTGTGTACAAGGATATAAACTGACATTTGTTATAAAGCTTATAGGATCATTTTGTTCTGTGAAATAACAATACCCAAACAAAATTGACACTGCCATTTATTTTACGTGACACAAAACATATGGCAATATTGCAAAATCATTTACGTGATGTTTATGAGTGTGTCAAAGTTTGGATTTTGGAAGCTATATATAAAACCAAGGCCTATTGGAAATTTGGAATTTTGAGGACTATTTAGATATACATCTGAGGTTCATGAACCATTTTCGATTGTAAGAGCATTCACATCAAATCACGCAAAAATTTCTATCTATTTTAGCATAAAAACTAACTTTTTTTTTTTTTTTTTGATTGGAAAAGGGATACATAAGTAGACAGAAAAGGAAATACAACAGAGAAAGGTAAGAACAAGAGCTACAACCGGAATAAAACACAATCATCATGGATGAGATGTTGCACCATGGGCGGGCAAACCCCTTTCCAACATTGAGAAGCTTCATTCCTTTTGGCAGATTTAGTGAGAACACTGTTTCTACCTTTTGAAGCTACCACAATCCTCAACATTCCCTTGAGTTACAACTTGCCTGAAGATAAGATCATTTGGGTTGGAAATAAAAAAGGGGAGTTCACAATGAAAAGCGCATATTACATTGCCTTTAATCTGAGCATAGGGGAGGTTGATGAGGAATGCTCTTCAAGGGATTGTAGAGCTCCTCTATGGGAAAGAATTTGGCACTTAAAAATCCCTTCAAAGATTAGAATTTTTGGATGGAGGGCATGTTTGAATGGACTGCCAACCGTTGAGAACTTAAAAAAAAGGGGAATTAATACGAGTGAGCTTTGCCCATGCTGTGAGAAAGAACCTGAATCAATAACTCACTCCTTGTTGAGGTGTGAGTTTGCCAAGAAAGTTTGGAATTGCTGGTGGGAGTGTCCAGTAGATATTCCATCAAGTCAGTCGGATTTTTCTGACGTAGTGTTGGAAATTCTGGCACAAGGGACGGCTATGGATCTTGAAGCTTTTTTTGTCACGACATGGTCCATATGGTATAATTGAAACCAGGTGGTGCATGAATCAGTCTGCCGACTCCCCAATCAGATATGGAATTTCGCTAAAAGGTTCCTCCAAGATTACAAAGGAGCCTCTTCTTTTTTTGGCCAAGATAAGACCTGTAATAGTAGTAGTTGGCGTCCCCCTCCTGCTAGTGTTTAAAATAAATGTGGACGGAGCTACCTCAGAAAATGGAAAGAATTCAAGCATGGGAGTGATTATTAGAGACTCCAAAGGAATAACAGTTGCTGCTTGTGCAAATTACCTTCCAGGTCAGTTTTTAGTTTTAGAAACTGAAACTTTAGCAGTTGAATGTGGCATCCTTTTTGCTTGGGAAATGGGGTTAGCGCAGATAATCATTGAAACTGATGCTCTATCAGTTGTTCAATGTATTGTTGCTAATGAATTTGATGGAGGATTGGGCCACCTGTATCTTGGAATCATTGGTCTTCTTAAGTCCTTTAAGAGTTGGGAGTTAAAGCATTTGAAACGGTTTCTATTTTACATACTCACTTTTTAAAACATCTTATATTAGATTATTTATTTTATACTAGATTTTATCAAAATATCAAATTTTCTTGACTTTTTAAAATTATTTCTTTCTTCACACACAACAACCACCATTTACTCTCATCTTTTATCCTCTAGATACTTTTTCTTCATTTTCGAGATACATAAAAAAGAATAAAAAAATAAAATGCAAAATGAATAATAACAATATAAATTTATGTAATTACTATAACAACAATGTATTTTTTCACAACTTTACATTGATTAATGTAGGTGAATTTTGAATTTAATTGGCTAAAATGTGGTACTTTTTCTGATATATAAGCACGGATACAAGTACTCCAAGCCGTTATTGTTATTGGTTTAAATGAAAATTGAACTAAGACATCCATCTGACTTTGCATGGAGTTTGAAAGAAAGGAAGCTTTTGCGTTTTCCATAAGAAGATGAGATTAGCTGAGCCCAAATAATTTGTTAATTGGTGCAATTTCCCTGGAATTTGGTCCCAAAACCTAATCATAGCCTTTAAATTCAAGGCCTGGGAAAGCCGCACACAAAATCTCATTTGCAACGGATGTATGATATGCTATTGGGCTCATATTGCACAGATGAGTTGCCAATAAACGAAAACCCATTTAACAAAGCTCGTTAGGGCCCATCACCAACTGGCTTTAATACAATTTAGTCACAAGTTTGGATTTGGATTGGAACAAGGTTGTTAATTCGGTTTTAATGATTGTTTCGGTAGGTTCGTTGAAACGAAATATTTCAATACTGATTTATTTTAGTAAACTATTTTGAAGTTGATGTTAATATTATAAATTTTTTTTTATTTATTTCTAACTCAAAATAAATATATTTAAAAATTCATCACCGTAACAATTATTAATTCAAATCTTAATTGTGGGGCCCGGGGGCCTGATAGCCTCGGCCCATCGTGTAGCAGGCCCAAGGCCCACGCCGAGGAATACTGACCATTCAAGGCTAAATTGGAGAAAGCCTCTGTTCCGGATCGATGCCGAGGACCTCCTCGTCCTCGGCATGACAATGATGATTTTTGGGAAAGACCATGCCCAAAGTAAGCTGTCACCCTCACACTTAATGCATTCACCTAACCTCTCTGGCCGCATTAATGGGGATATAACCCCTTAGCAGGACAACGTTGATCAGAGTGAACCACTTGAGTACTGATAAGGCCTCTGATGGGACGGACGGCCAGAAGAGAGGCGAATGGATGATCAACAGATGGAAGAAGGAGATAGGAAGATGAAGACTATATAAGAAAAGCAAGTAAAGTAAAAGAGGGAGGGGGAAAAAGGGGAGAAGAAAAAGGGCTCCTCGGCCACGGGCCGAGGAGCATCCCCCCAGATTGTAAAAAAGTTCTAAGTATTTTTTAATAGAAGAATAGGGTTCATGTTTGGTGATCGACGGCCAGCGCCTAAACCTTCAATCCACTCTCTACAAATTTATTGTTTGGGCTTGTTGGGCTGAAAACCCATTTTAATTGGCAAATATGAGGCAGCTTTTGGCGGGTGTGAGGACATCCGTGCCAAGAGCCATCATGGCCGCAGCCCACTGGGCTTCCGGTGGGGCAGAATCTAGGCGTAACCCCGATGGCGCCATACAAGGTGGCCCGGAGGGATTTGTTAAAGTACCTAACGTCTCTCCTCGGAGCGCACGTCCGACGAAGAAGACGTGCGAATTTATATCACGGGCGGTGCTCGAGTGTTGCCGTCTCCAACGGCCAGCACTTGCGAGGATTGGAGAGAATCAAGGGAACATCATGGGGGAAGGTGTTCCGGAGCCCCTGCATCTGCTTCTCTCTTTGTTCCAGCTCCGCCGCTCCGATAAGGGAGTTGTTGGTGGCCTGGAAACAAGATGGCCCTCCCCCTTCCCTGCTTTTTGTGTCAAGCTCTCCCATTCTCTTTATACCAATAAAAGCACGGCTTGACACTTCCCTCTGGCTAGCTTTTTAGGGCGGCTCCACCTGGGCCTCTGATTGTAGAACTAGCTGGTAGGATTAGCTTGTAAATTTGTTTGTGAAACACGCCTGCCTGAGCCTCTGATTGTAATTTGTACTGTTTCTATTTATGAAATAATATCAAGATTTCTCTTTTCGCTGTCAAATCTTCTTTTTTTTTTTTTTCTTTGCCAACCTTCTGTAAAACGACCACTTAGAACAATCGTCTGGTGCGCCGGCCAGCACCCTAATCCTCCCCACAGACGGCGCCAATTGTGGGGACTCAATTTGGGATTTGACCCTGAGTCTCAATGGGTTTTCAGCCCAACAAGCCCAAACAATAAATTTGTAGAGAGTGGATTGAAGGTTTAGGCGCTGGCCGTCGATCACCAAACATGAACCCTATTCTTCTATTAAAAAATACTTAGAACTTTTTTACAATCTGGGGGGATGCTCCTCGGCCCGTGGCCGAGGAGCCCTTTTTCTTCTCCCCTTTTTCCCCCTCCCTCTTTTACTTTACTTGCTTTTCTTATATAGTCTTCATCTTCCTATCTCCTTCTTCCATCTGTTGATCATCCATTCGCCTCTCTTCTGGCCGTCCGTCCCATCAGAG
>NW_027069484.1:228004-326580 GCF_002906115.3 Quercus suber
TAGGTGAATGCATTAAGTGTGAGGGTGACAGCTTACTTTGGGCCAGGTCTTTCCCAAAAATCATCCTTGTCATGCCGAGGACGAGGAGGTCCTCGGCGTGGATCCGGAACAGAGGCTTTCTCCAATTTAGCCTTGAATGGTCAGTATTCCTCGGCGTGGGCCTTGGGCCTGCTACACGATGGGCCGAGGCTATCAGGCCCCCGGGCCCCACAATAGCCCCTCAAAACCCTGCTGCACGTTCCCTCGGACGGGGAGGAGGGTTTGGATACCTGCAGGCCCTCTAGACGAGTTGCCCCACTTCGGTTCGTGTTACTGCTGGCGACTTTTCGACTGCCCGACACGCGTTTTTGGCGTTTCAAGACTTAATGTGTGCCCACATTAAATTTTGGCGGCACCACGTTTCCCACTTTCAACGGGGACCTCCTCATCCTCGGCATGACAAGGATGATTTTTGAGAAAGACCAGGCCCAAAGTAAGCTGTCACCTTCACACTTAATGCATTCACCTAACCCCTCTGGCCGCATTAATGGGGATATAACCCCTTAGCAGGGCAACGTTGATCAGAGTGAACCACTTGAGTACTGATAAGGTCTCTGATGGGACGGACGGCCAGAAGAGAGGCGAATGGATGATCAACAGATGGAAGAAGGAGATAGGAAGATGAAGACTATATAAGAAAAGCAAGTAAAGTAAAAGAGGGAGGGGGAAAAAGGGGAGAAGAAAAAGGGCTCCTCGGCCACGGGCCGAGGAGCATCCCCCCAGACTGTAAAAAAGTTCTAAGTATTTTTTAATAGAAGAATAGGGTTCATGTTTGGTGATCGACGGCCAGCGCCTAAACCTTCAATCCACTCTCTACAAATTTATTGTTTGGGCTTGTTGGGCTGAAAACCCATTCATACTCAGGGTCAAATCCCAAATTGAGTCCCCACATTAATAATTCACATTCTTAACATCACAATTACATAACAAATATATTTATAATATCATAGTACATAATAAGGAGTTCACTAATTTAAGATTAATCAATAGCTTAGCCTAATAAGATCAAATTTCAATTATGAAATCAAGAAGAAAATTATAATAAATAAAATAATAGCTCGAATTGCTTAAAATTTCTCATGGCAATAATACCAAATAAAATAATCAAATTTAAATTTGATATTCTATGAAGGAAATTTTTTTTAAAAAGGACGAAGGAAAGTTTTTTAAAAAGGGTACTAAGAAATTTTTTTTTTGGCCACATAACTGGTCGTAATTTAGTGATATGAGCAAATGAACCGCTAGCTATAGATTGGAATTTAAGCCAAAGTAGAATAAGGGAAATGATTTGTACCGTTTAACTAACTACAACTAAAATATTCAGCCGCTCTAGCCGGAATAAAATGAAATTCATAACTTTGATTTAGAATGTGCTAATCAAATTTATGTGATATTTTAAAAGAACTAATTATTATTTAAATTCTTCTTAAACTCTCATATTAACTGGAATCACTAGATCAACTTATTACATCCTCAATGTGTGACTTAATACATATGCTTAGATCAAATGATTGAAGTTTCACA
This sequence comes from Quercus suber, assembly GCF_002906115.3. NCBI lineage: Eukaryota > Viridiplantae > Streptophyta > Magnoliopsida > Fagales > Fagaceae > Quercus > Quercus suber. The sequence continues at coordinate 229,568 of NW_027069484.1, forward strand.
TTCTAAATCCTTGCTATAATATAACACATACCCCCCACCCAAAACTAAAAAAATAGAAGGCAAGGAACTGCCTCAATTTCGAGCAATGTGAAATGCCAATGAATGTGGTTATTAATTCAATACTTAACTTCAAGTAGTTTTTTGATATGTGAGTAAACATGTCATCTTCACTTAATTTGAGTCATTAGTCGGTGAACATAATTATAATTATTATTTTTAATTGAATAAAAAAGGATGAGGGATAATCAGCTGTGAAAATTGTACCTAAGCTAAGTAAGACCATAGAAAATCAATATTTTTAGATAAACTATCAAATTGTTTAATTTTTTTAATATATGTTTTCATATAATCTGCCTCACATACTCTAATGACATATATATATATATATATATTTTATATATTACCAATAAGTTTTACTTATGGGTTTTGACGATCATGGTCACTCGTTTTAGCATAACAAATTATTTTTCATTAAGATCTGAAGTTGAGGTTAGCAAGAGCAAAAATCCTACCTAATAAATCAATGAACAAAGTCAAATTTGAGAAGATATCTTACTCCCTCCAATCTAGGATCCTTGTATGTCAATAGCATTTTTAATAGACACTTTGTTAGTTTAACTGGTTATTTTATGCTCTATCCTTTGCAAAAAACAAGAGAATGCCATGCACATGCCTTTTGGTTATCCCATTAGCCATTAGTCTAATAATAAGATACATAATTGATCTTTCATCTTCATTTTCTATGGAAGTGGAGAAGTTCCCATTATCGAGAGTATGCAAGTGGTTGTCTACTTGAAAACATTTCTCTCTCTCTCTCTCTCTCTCTCTCTCTCTCTCTCTCTCTCTCTCTCTCTCTCTCTCTCTCTCTCTCTCTCTCTCTCATTATTACTAATAACTTTATCTCCACTGGAAATGTATAATCACAAAAACAGCTACAAAAAGATTAACCTAGTAAATATTTTTTTCCTTTCACATAATTATTTTTGTTGAAAATGTTAAGAAGTGTTAATTAAATTATAAGACTCTTAACTACACAAAACTTTTTTGAGTGTAAATAAATGACACTCTTTCCAAAGTTTTACAAAAGTAAAAGCCCCACCTTTGAGATTTGTGATAAATATAAGAAGTACAATAAAATTCCTACATTGTCTTTGAGTTATTTTATTTTTTTGGACTGAACTTGTCTTGGTTAGGTGATAAAGGACTTAGCGTGTCTTGGTTAGGCGATAAAGTTCCTAATTTGTTTTTGGCTTATCAATGAAGTCAAAATAGGAATGCTTACTCAAGTGCAAAATAAGTATTTCCTTGTATATTCGTTATGTTTATAACAAATCTTATAAATGGATTTTTTTTTACAAAGTTTAACTACAAAATTAATTATACCTTTAAGTTACAACATTTCTCAATATTTTTTTTATTGGATGTGAATTTTGACAAATTCACATTTGGTTTACATATTCTTCTTATATCCTCCATATTTGCAAAATTTCTAGAAAATTAAAGATCAATACCTATATCATCAATAAATTGATTAAATTGCAAGTTTTTATAGTTTAAAATTATGCATAAAATATAAGTTTATAGATCATGTAGTAAATAATATCCGATTGATACAAAATTTAACATGTGTATTAAGAGCGTAAAGAACATGCAATTTAACGGTTAAATTTTTAAAATATGTAGTAATATTTATTTTATTGAGTAAGATTGTAACATTAGATTACAACTAATTTTGTAACTAAACTTTATACTTTTTATTTTTAAACAAAATTTTAGGGTTATTGTTCCTTATATCTCAAGAAAGGATTGGTATAATTTTTCCTAGTATTAATTGGGTCCCTTATACAATTTATTAATTGACCTATAGTAGGGGATATTTTTCTTGATTGTACACGTGACACCCAACACCAAGCACCAATAAGCCACATGCCCGTCGACATCGTTGTTTGGATGATCTCTCTAGAGCTAATATTCTACATCATTAATCTCGACTTTGGAGTCACCCCCAATCTATGTTGGTTTTGATAAGTTTAACACACATGGTGTGATCGATCTAGAGCTTGACCTTTTTTCAAGCATAGCGTAATAAGAGCCCTTAGATAGTTATACCGGCCACACAAATTAAAATCTCATTGCTTTTTAAAAAATTTAATTGAGTAATCATCGCAACAATTGTACCAAGACGAAAGCACCTATCTTTGTTGGTACTCATGAAAGCTCACATCTAGATGTATTGTGCTTTGGATGAAGGTCATATCTCACTTGTAGTGCCTGTTGTATCAATTTCTACTCTTTCGTGATTAGTTAAGATGACTGTTTATATGTGATTTGTCATTATAATTTTTTTTAGCAATATATGTGTGAATTTCAGTCAGACAATATTAAATTCTTCAAGGAATTTTGTTAGTACTTTATTTTTTAATTCTTCAAGGAGGTAACTGTTAGGTTCTAAGACTTTAGGATCTAAATATATTAGAATTTAATGTGTAATGTTGGCAAATCATAATCAAAACATTTAGTTGAGTTTTAGGCTGTTCAAAGTGTATTTATTTATAAAGTTAGAATTGAGTGTACTGCAGGATTTATTGGTGTAAATCTGCAGGGCTCGATCGATCGAAAATTAGACTCGCTCGATCGATCGAAGCTCATGTAGATTGTTTTTTCTGCAGAATTTCCACCTCAGCCCAAGCCCATATGACGTGTAGGGTTTTATGTTTTGCTTCAAGTATGAAAGGAAAAACCCTAGTTACGTTTTAGAGGTTGTTGATATGCCGTGTGTGTGAATTTCTTGTGAAATCTAGAGGTGTTTACCTTTATACACAATTAGAGCTATCAAGATCAAGATTGATGTTAAGAACTTGATGATCACTTCGGTTGCTATTTCAAGAGCTTAAAGAAAACACAAGTGGAANTTACTTTCTCAATATTTTTTTTATTGGATGTGAATTTTGACAAATTCACATTTGGTTTACATATTCTTCTTATATCCTCCATATTTGCAAAATTTCTAGAAAATTAAAGATCAATACCTATATCATCAATAAATTGATTAAATTGCAAGTTTTTATAGTTTAAAATTATGCATAAAATATAAGTTTATAGATCATGTAGTAAATAATATCCGATTGATACAAAATTTAACATGTGTATTAAGAGCGTAAAGAACATGCAATTTAACGGTTAAATTTTTAAAATATGTAGTAATATTTATTTTATTGAGTAAGATTGTAACATTAGATTACAACTAATTTTGTAACTAAACTTTATACTTTTTATTTTTAAACAAAATTTTAGGGTTATTGTTCCTTATATCTCAAGAAAGGATTGGTATAATTTTTCCTAGTATTAATTGGGTCCCTTATACAATTTATTAATTGACCTATAGTAGGGGATATTTTTCTTGATTGTACACGTGACACCCAACACCAAGCACCAATAAGCCACATGCCCGTCGACATCGTTGTTTGGATGATCTCTCTAGAGCTAATATTCTACATCATTAATCTCGACTTTGGAGTCACCCCCAATCTATGTTGGTTTTGATAAGTTTAACACACATGGTGTGATCGATCTAGAGCTTGACCTTTTTTCAAGCATAGCGTAATAAGAGCCCTTAGATAGTTATACCGGCCACACAAATTAAAATCTCATTGCTTTTTAAAAAATTTAATTGAGTAATCATCGCAACAATTGTACCAAGACGAAAGCACCTATCTTTGTTGGTACTCATGAAAGCTCACATCTAGATGTATTGTGCTTTGGATGAAGGTCATATCTCACTTGTAGTGCCTGTTGTATCAATTTCTACTCTTTCGTGATTAGTTAAGATGACTGTTTATATGTGATTTGTCATTATAATTTTTTTTAGCAATATATGTGTGAATTTCAGTCAGACAATATTAAATTCTTCAAGGAATTTTGTTAGTACTTTATTTTTTAATTCTTCAAGGAGGTAACTGTTAGGTTCTAAGACTTTAGGATCTAAATATATTAGAATTTAATGTGTAATGTTGGCAAATCATAATCAAAACATTTAGTTGAGTTTTAGGCTGTTCAAAGTGTATTTATTTATAAAGTTAGAATTGAGTGTACTGCAGGATTTATTGGTGTAAATCTGCAGGGCTCGATCGATCGAAAATTAGACTCGCTCGATCGATCGAAGCTCATGTAGATTGTTTTTTCTGCAGAATTTCCACCTCAGCCCAAGCCCATATGACGTGTAGGGTTTTATGTTTTGCTTCAAGTATGAAAGGAAAAACCCTAGTTACGTTTTAGAGGTTGTTGATATGCCGTGTGTGTGAATTTCTTGTGAAATCTAGAGGTGTTTACCTTTATACACAATTAGAGCTATCAAGATCAAGATTGATGTTAAGAACTTGATGATCACTTCGGTTGCTATTTCAAGAGCTTAAAGAAAACACAAGTGGAAGTACTTGTGGTTACTATGGATCAAGAAAAGAAGTAGTCTGTGGACTCGAAATTATCACGTGGTCGCGGTTGTAAGTTTTCTACTTGAGGTAACAATAAGATGTTAATGGTCTAAGTTATTATTGTAAAACTTCAATTCTTTCATAGTAGATCTATTTTACCTTGAAGATAGTTATGTTAAATTTGCCAAAGTTTTTTACTAGTTTAGTTTTCCTCGGTTATCATATCGTTGTGTTATTTACTTTTCTGTATTGTTCACATGATATGATTTGAATGTCTTTTTCCTAGATCTTGTTAATGAACTTGTTAATCAACTTGACTTAATATTAGGTTAAACAACTTGTTTTAAAGGGTCTAAAAATGTACAGTAACAAATCATTTATTTATTTTAATTATATACATACATACATACATACATACATATATATATATATATATGTGAGGTTTTAATGTTCTAGGAATATGTTCTTCTACCAAAGGAGTTAAAATTTCTTAATATTCATCATTCTGTATATGGTACCAATTCTCTCGTTAAGATATGTGTGTTTGGATTGACTTATTTGTTGCATTATTGATTTATTAAAAATAGGTGTATAAATATTGTTGTACATATGAAGAACAGATTAGGGATGACAATGGGGTGGGGCGGGGCCGAAGGATGGGGTCTTTGTCCCACCACGTATGGTTTTGTCTAGCCCTATCCATGCTCCGCTCCGCATGACGGGGAAAACTTTCTGACCCCATCCCCGCCCTTAGGGCCCTGCAAAGCCCCGCCCCACCTTGTAAAACTCTACTTTTTGTTAATTTACCCTACAACTAGTACAATTTTTTTTAATGAAACCTATTTCATTAATAAAAATATACTTGAAATTATGACTAAATTTATCCATCAAATCAAATCAATTTTTAGAAAAAAAATTGAATAATATATCCAAGCATTTAACAAGATAATCACAAAAAAAAAAAAAAAAAAACTCATAGTATAACACATAACAAAATAAAGGCAGAGAATCACATTGGGTAGAATAAAATAAGCTAATATTGATATGCTTATTTAAATAATAGGGTTTTAGGGTATGAAAAATTTACAATTATAACCCTTAGCAACGTGGAGCGGGGACAAGGAGGGGCAGGGTGGGTCTAAAAAGTCTAAACCCATCCCCACTCCACCCTGTGGTGCGGGGCTAAAATCTTACCTCATTCCCACCTTACCACCTTTGCAGGGCGGGAAAAACTCACGTTGGGTGAAGCGGAGAGGGGCGAGTTAAGCGGGGCAAGGTAAAATTGTCATCCCTAGAACGGATGCTTTAAAAGGCTTTACATAAATAAGTTAATAAATTTTTTATATATAAAAAACCAAACTCATTATAAAGAATAAAACAATTTTATTTTTATTTAAAAAAAAAAAAAAAAAACCTGCAGCCTCTTTATTGCGTGCATAGTCAGTTTTTGTGTCTTAAAAAAAAGGAGTAAAACGAAGTGTGCTTGACTGCCATCACAACCTGTTACTTGGTGTTGGGTTTCAAGATATAGTTTAGGAAGTTCTTAGAATAAGAATGTCTAGATTGTAGTGATGGGTGTAGCAGTGATGCTTCTTGACTGTCTTGGCTACCTAAATGAGTTGGGAACTTTTATGAAGCGCAAACAATGCTGACATATTTACCATAGCAGGATATGGCTAGCTTGTGGCATTTCAAGATTAGAAGATATCTAATCAATGTTGCCAAAAAACAGGAAACCTACGATACTAATAATTTTTGCGTTTATTTATTTATTTGCGAATTGGGTGTTTGTAAAGCTGACAGAGGGAAAGAAAGGAGGTTTCAGCTAGATTTGGTTTGCTTTAACTGTGTATTACTGTAGAGGTTTCAATATCTTATTTGCTTCCAAGTTCAAGTAGAACTTTTTTCATTACAAATTTTTTGACTATTATAGCTAGTGATCTTCAAAACAAAATAATAAATATATAATAATTCTGATTAGCTAGAATTATTAGCGCCCATATTGATCTCATTAGGCATTGCTTTGTCTCAATAACGCCAATAATTGGGTTCTGCCCTTTTTAGCTGATCCAACGTCTAATTTGGGGTCAAACACATTAGTGCATTTGGATGTAGTTATTTACTAAAAGCTAATTTTATGAAAGTTGGATAAAGTATTGTTAACTTGTATCTAGAAAAAAGAAAGAAAGAGGTTTTAAAAATCTATACTTAAGTAAATAAGTTAAAAAACTAAAAGAAAAACGCTTTGCCAAATGGACTTGTTTAGCTTTGAGAAAGGTTTCTAACTATGTACTTGTATGTTCACTAATCACTAGGGTTCCTGTGCATCCAGATACGTTTCAAATTATTAGCCTATTTTCATGAACTTCTATATATTTTGACATACTGGGTAAGCTCACATGCATACTAGGATAGCGTTGAACAAGAGCATGTAATTCCAAAATCCCGCATTTATACTACACAAAAGCAACCAGGACTCTTGGTTGAAACACTAGACCAACCAATTTTCCTTTTAAATCCAAAATCGAAATGGTTATCACTAGTCCATGGCACTATAGTGCCATTGTTACATCAATCAAAAATCTCATGAAATAAAACGAATTTTCTACTTTATTATACTAATTTTAAGTAAAAAGACACTTAAAAACATGAAATTTAAAGAGGACACAACCCCAATAGGAAAATAAAATTTGCAGGAAAAAAAAAACCAAAAATAAAAGAGAATACATCAAATATAAATTTTAATAGTGAGGATGTCAAGGAGCTTCAAAAGGAGTGAGATTGAGCAATGTCCAGGGAGGTTACAGCCGCATGCAAATATCACATATCCACTCGAAAATCCAATTTAGAGGTGTTGTGTATGCTAAAAACATCCCTTTTTGTTAAATTGAAACTTGTAAAGATTTTTCTCCCTTATGAAAAAGAAAAGAAAAAAAACCATTTGATTTTAAAAACACTTTATGAAAACATTTATAAGTACAGAAGTATATAAACACAGTTACTCTTTGAAAGCAATGAGAGTTAACATCAAACCAAAAATAATTATTAACACCATGTCATCATTGTATTTGTGAAGATTAATTCCAAAGAGATAGCGCGGAGGGACAGGAGAGCGGCACTTCAATGTACTAGTGGTCCGTGGACAAGTTGGCGACACTTCTTGAGGTCGTTTGATATCTTCAGTAACACCACTTGAGTTTGTTGTTAATAGGGACCATGGTTGTGGGTTAGTTTTTTTTTTTTTTGGTTACTAACTTAATTCATGAGAGGGGGATTAAGAGAATTGTGGTTCAATTTCTATGCATATCTCACACCCTAGGGCTAGGAGTCATGTTGAGTAAATAAAATTCAAGTAATTTTGTGTTACTTCATATTTTATTTAAAACTATTAATGAAAATTCAAAACTATCATATAATAAAAAATGTGTGGTACATATTGTTATTCCACCAAAATGGATGTCCTCTCCTTCATAATTATGCTAGCAAAGACTCTTCCTTCATTTTCCACTTCTGTATGGCATTAAATTACAGTATATCCGGAGTGTGTATATAACAATGTTATCACTGTCTACCGATCCATATGGAGCAAAAGACAGGAGTGGTAGACATGTAGCTTGGGATTTGCATTGCTAGTTTTCTAAATTTTCTTCCCCTACTAAGCACATAATGTTTCAAAACAGAGCCCAGTCTAGTGTGAAACCCTAACCCTAGCTAAGTAGGGTTTGTTACAAGAAAACAAGGGCTCCCAGAAATATATTTGCCTTTTCAATTCCTTCATTTCGAGGCGACACGGCCACTTTCCCGGCGTTTCCTCCCACCTCTTGGAAACTCTCAATTTTTTCTCTTGATTCTCGTGTTCCGCTTTGCCCTAAATTGCCCTCATTCATTCATTGTATTTACATACATGACCCCCACCATTGCTTCTCTCCTAGCTACTTTCTGAACCTCATTTAACAGTCATCATTCACACCCATTAATTCAAACTTACATCATTTTTCGCGGCTACCAAACAATAGCTATGGAGTATACTATGGACAATAAAACTTTTGAATTCATATATGTGTGGTAGTTTTCTATATAAAACTAATAAATGGGTGTTCTTCCAAACTTAGTTCTAAGACTCACATGAGATGAAATTATTACCAAAATTTGGACTTTCATTAGGTTGAGTTTGGTGGCTTGAAATTTAGAGAAAAAAAAAAAATAATCCATTGAAATGGATTAAAATAGATTAGTTCTTTTGAATTAATATATCCATATATGAATAGTCTCTATATACTAAATTGATGGTGTTTGATAATTCGGGTGGAATACAATTTATATACGACATATGTTATAGCTTACACTTCTACGTCACAAGAGATTACGGGACTTCTTTTCTTTCATTTTTGTTATAGAATTAGACATTCAATTTGTAGATTGGAAACCATCCAACGAAAGAAAATCTGATGGATAGCTATTATGGTCACGTTCAAATATGTAAGGAAAGTCATCTTCTCTTCCTAGTTCCTACCCTTTTTTTAAAGCAAAAAATCAAAGAAAATATGACAAGAGAGAGACCTTTGCAATTGGGTTAGGAAGGGCATGAAGGACAATAGGGTAATAAAGGGAAAAAAGAAAAAGAAAAAGAAAAAAGAATCGGTGTGCATGGTCATACTATGGTCAAAGTCTCTTTTAATGTGGTACTTAGTGCAAACAAGCATGCAAACCGGATAATTGGTCAGCCTGCCTTGCAATTCCATTGCATGCGACCCTTCAAAACCAAAAATCCAAAAGCCTAAAAGCCAAAAGCCAGAAACAACCGCCACGTGTCAGTCACATTCCTCCGAATTTGGTCTCTGTGAACCTGAAACGGCGTGAGTGAGTGATGGCTCTCTCTCTCTCTCTGCTATTATATCATCTCTCTTACCGCATATGGCCGGTGGCGAATCCCCACCACCCTGCATTTTCTTCTTTCAAGAAACCAAAAAACAAAAACCCAAAAAATGAAAACAAAAAGTAGTGAGAGAATGAGAGAGAAATTATGAAAGAGTAAAAGATTCTTGTTTCTTGGTACAATCTTATTCTCTCTCAGTTTTTTCTTTTAATAGTTTTTTTTCATTGCTAGGGTTGCATACAGTCAAAGACATATCTCTGCAGTTTGTTCTAACTTCCTTGCCAGTTCTTGTCCTTTGCACTGTTTTTATTTATTAATTTGCACAAAAGGGTTTTGGGCCTTTTAGTTCTTCTTCTTCTTCTTTTTCTATTTTTTTAAGTTTTATTAGTCTTGGGGTTTTGATTGTTTGGAGATTTTACAGTTGAAAAAAGCGAGAGACGTGGGTTTTGCCACCTTATTGTGGTGCATTGTAGTCAACGTAGCCTTATATTAATGTACAAGAATTTGGCGATAACTGTGTCATGCATCTGTAATGGCAGGTGATTTTGTTTCTTTTACTTATTTAATTACTTTTTATACTAATTATGTTATATATGTTTATTTATTTGGGTTTTAGATTCTTAGTTTTTTGTTTCATAATATATAAGTACATTTCTGAAGTCTGAAAACTCTGGAGAGTTCAGTTTCCAAATGATGCCACACATAGATTCACTGACCCAAAAGTTTAAAAAAAGAGAGTGATATCATTTGTATGTAGATAGATATATCCAAAACCTTGTAAAAGAATAAATTCTTTTGCGGCAGATTTATTCCTCTCTCTCTCGCTCCCTTAATTGGAAAGTTATAATATAAAATTTTAAGTAGTATTAATTTGTATATAAGTTTTGAATATGCTTTATGTGTGACAACCAGCACCTGATATGCCTAGGCATTCAATTTTTATTTTTTGGCTGACAGCACTTTTAAAGTTGTGCACACGAATGGAAGCTGCAATTTCACGTGAATGATGAATAAAGTATTTACAGAAACCATAGCATTTTCCTTACATTTTACCAAGATAATTTAGTCTTATAAGTTTATACCAAAGAGTTAAAAAGGCACTTCTTTCTCTCATAAAAAATGTGGGTGGAGGATGAGCTCTAAATTAAATTTAGCATTTGTTTGATGTGTGTGTGCAACTTACCAATAATATAATCGAAAAGCTAAAATACATTTTGTTTTCTAAACTTTAGCCCATGAATGATTTTAATCATTAAAGTTTAGTCCCTAATTTTTTTTTTTTTTAAGTAGTAGCTTTTAGATCCTAACAAACATAAAGTGATCGCTTTTAGTCACTAATGTGTATTGAAGTAATGACATGTTATTTCTTAGTTTAATCATGTCATATGAGAGCTTAAAATGGATCATTTTAAACTTGAAAGACCAAAATTGCTCATAAACTAAATTTTAGGGACAATAATATTTAAGCCTAACGAAAAATAAAAACAAATTAAGAAAGCTTACAAAGATTCTATAATAGTATAGAAGATGTTATTATTATGTGACAATGATTCTTTTTTGTAGATCTATGTTTAGTCAATGAAGAAAATGTATGATAGAATTGTAAGCCATTTTTTCCACAGAATGTAGTGGATTCAATCTTGTATGCAGTAGGTGCTCTAACGCATGACCTTGTCGATGTCAAAGTATATATATAGGAAGTGAAAGTTGAACACTGTATAGCATGATAACTTTTTTAAAGATCGGAATTTGAGTCATTTTGATTGGCTAGTTAAAAAAAAAAAAAAAAAAATTTAGACTTAACCTAGTGGATGACAGGAAGCATTATACAAGTTTCTAGTGTGTATTGGACATGAATTAATAACATTATTTTTTTTTGGATGCACAAGTTAATTATATATAAAACAAACATTTTTTAAATTTTAATTTGTTTTCACCATTTGACGGGTGCGGAAATCGATTAGGTGGTCAACAGATTTCTACTTGGGGGAGGCAAACAAAATCCTTCAATCTTTCTTAATCACTTTTTTGTATTCTATTTCTTTTGTTTACATTAGACAGAGCTGTTTATATTTGAACAAAAGAGTAAAATTTACACTTTCTTCAGTACTTAAATTATTTAATATGTCGGATATTTCCCATATAATATTGCATGTCCGTACACATGCATCTTTAACACATGCAGGACTCGGGGATCCACAAATTGGGTTTCTTTGGTAAGTATCTATTCGGAAGATCTTCTCTGATTAATGGGTTTGATCGTCTGCTGCAAGTTTTAGTTTGAACCTTGTAGATAAGAGAGAGAGAGAGAGAGAGAGAGAGAGGTTTTGGTAACTTTACGTAGAGTGTCAATGTTATGTTAGAGGCTGAGATCATTTGCTCAGTGTGGGAATGCTGGGCTTTGGGGAGTCATTTATTGCACAGAACGAGGACGAGAGTTCCAATAAACCAAGTGGGTAGAGAGAGAAAGATAAAGAGAAAGAATTGGATTTTTCCAGTTGGAATTGTGGGTTTGTCTCAGTACAAAGACTGAAGAAGCTGGACTTATAGTTTAGTAGTGCATGACACTCGTGTCCATCCTAGTATGAATAGATAATAATAGAATAATGTTTGAGGTATACAGTATCTTCTTTTCAATCTGTTAATATGGTTTAGTTTATTGTGATTAGAGTAACACTACTTTTATTTAAATTAATTAATCATAATATATCTTGTTAATAGTTGCGAAAAAATTTATAGTCAATTTTTTTTGTAGTTTAATTTATAATAATACCTAGACTTATTATAATAGAATATTTAGGTTTGCAGTGTTGGGATATGGAGTTAGACCACCAAAAAAAAAAAAAAATGACCACTGCAAAAGGGGTAAGAAAGGAGCAGCTCATTTGAGGAAGAAAGGGAACAGTTTAAGTACACCATGTACCTTCTTCAAAACTTTCTCTTTTCACTTTCAGTCTTTTCTCCCCCTCCTCCTTTCTCTAAGGCATAAAAAGTTGAGAGAGAGTGAGTGAGCGAGATTGAGAGAGGGAGAGAGTCTTGACTGCTGCAAAGTTCAAACCCTATTCACTTAGTGTAAACCCGCATTAACAGTTCTTCATATATTCCTCCCTCTTTTCTTTTCCCTTGATTGCTTAATTTGTGTTCTAATTTTGTTTTCTAATATGCAGGAGATTCTTGATTTCTTGAAAAAAAAAACATAGAGGATATATATATAAGGACTCCATGAATTCAAACAACTGGCTTTCCTTTCCCCTCTCTCCCACTCATTCTTCCTTACCAGCACATCTACAGACAAGTCAGTCTCATCACTTTTCTCTAGGGTTGGTCAATGATACTATGGACAACCCTTTCCAAAGCCAAGGTACTTATCTCTTTCCTCTTCTTCTTCTTTTACTTTGTCTCTCTCTCTCTCTCTCTCTCTCTCTCTCTCATAGTTTGTAAATTTGCAGAGTGGAATATGATTGATACCCATGGCAGCAGTGAAGTTCCAAAGGTTGCTGATTTTCTTGGTGTGAGCAAATCTGAAAATCAGTCAGATCTTGTTTCCTTCAAAGAAATTCAAACTAACGATTCTGATTATCTATTCCAAAGCAGTAGTCTAGTGCCAGTGCAAAACACAGTAGTAGCCACCACTAGCAATTATGAATTTCAAGAAAATGCTAACAGTTTGCAGTCATTGACATTGTCCATGGGTAGTGGTAAGGGTTCCACATGCGAAACTAGTGGTGATAATAGTACTAATACTGTTGAAACCACCCCTAGAAGGACTTTGGATACATTTGGGCAAAGAACTTCAATATATCGTGGGGTAACAAGGTTGGTATTTTTACTTGCATAGTGCAATATTATTCGTTATCTTCCTTAATTATGTCACAACTTTTTATTGTATTTATTCAATTTGTATTCTGATATGGATATTTTGTGAAAATGTAGGCATAGATGGACAGGAAGGTATGAAGCTCATCTTTGGGATAATAGTTGTAGAAGGGAGGGACAATCAAGGAAAGGTCGCCAAGGTAAATCTTGAAATTAATTTTCCTAGGAATACTTTTTCCTTTTCTGCCTGACCTAATTTCTATTTTGAATGTTAATTACTAACCTTTTTCCTTTCTCGTGATGGTTCTCTTTTGTTTGCATCTTCTCTTGCAGTCTATTTAGGTGAGTTTGATTTTCTCTCTTCACTTCTTTCAAGCTTTCTTGTCTTTCTATAATGTATTTGAAAAGAAAAACATTTACAAGAGTATAGATTTGTTTTCTTTTTGAGCAGGTGGGTATGACAAAGAAGAGAAAGCGGCTAGGGCTTACGATCTTGCTGCATTGAAGTACTGGGGAACATCTACCACTACCAATTTTCAGGTAAGCTTTTGGCTATGCCAAGATTTGGTATCTGTGTCATTAATCTGCAGCTTGAGTATCTTCTTTATGAAAGCTGATTTCACGGTCTGTTTCAGATCAGTAACTATGAGAAGGAATTGGAGGAGATGAAGCACATGACAAGACAGGAATTTGTGGCTTCTATTCGAAGGTAAGAGATTGATGCTATCAACTCTTAGGAGTAAGTTCTTACTAATTTTAGTACAATTTGGTATTAAGAATAGCCATGCAAACTATATCTAATGAGACAATGATCGATGTTCAACTTCATGTTATTTTGGTGGGCATTTTAATTACAATCCTCTTCTTCATGATGAACATTGTACACATATATATATACACACACGTACAAACACTTGGCCACTAGAGTTTTATTTACGTACTGTGAACAAGTTTTCTGTGAATTTTCTTAACAATTCTGTTGCTATCGTTGATGAACTTCAGGAAGAGTAGCGGTTTTTCTAGGGGTGCATCTATGTATCGTGGAGTAACAAGGTAATAAAAGGCCCGTTTAGTAATGTTGTTTAAATGTTGTAGAAATATACATAAGTGAAAAAGTGTTGTGAAAATACGTGTTGTGTTATTTAAACAATGAAAATTGTTATTTAAATAACACAACCAAACATGCCCAAAATCTCTCTCTATCTCTCTCTCTCTCTCACTTATTTCATTCTCAATTCCTAATGGCAACATATTTGGGCAGGCATCACCAACATGGAAGATGGCAAGCAAGGATTGGCAGAGTTGCTGGAAACAAAGATCTTTATTTGGGAACTTTCAGTAAGTCATTTAATCTTCATGCACGTATACATCACAAACAAGTGAACACTACACAATAGAGAATATTTAAGACATCCACGGCTAGTAACCTTTAAGTCAAATGACATTTTTTTATGCTTGTCATAGAGACATGCAGTATTCCAATCCTCTTAAACTGTATATAAAACAAAATGCCATCTGCTAAAGAAACTTTTGTCACATGGATAAAGACTATATAAATTTCACTATTAATAAATCTTAATAAAACATATAGGTACTGAGGAGGAAGCTGCAGAAGCATATGACATTGCAGCAATAAAGTTCAGAGGCCTTAATGCAGTCACAAACTTTGACATGAATCGTTATGATGTGAAGAGCATTCTTGAAAGCAACACTCTCCCAATTGGAGGAGGGGCTGCCAAAAGACTAAAGGAGGCTCAAGCCATTGAATCTTCAAGAAAAAGAGAAGAAATGATAGCCCTTGGATCAAGCTTTCAATATGGTAGCTCAAGCTCTAGTAGGTTACAACCATACCCTCTATTGCAACACCAACCATTTGATCAACCCCAACCTTTACTAACCCTACAAAACCATGACATTTCACCGTACACAGCACAAGACCCTTCATTTCACCAGAGTTACATACAAACCCAGCTCCAATTGCACCAGCAATCTGCAGGTTCTTATCTTCACCAATCAAGCCAGAATAATAGTTCTCAGTTTTACAACAATTACCTTCAAAACCACCCGGCTTTGCTTCAGGGTTTGATGAACATGGGTTCTTCTTCTTCTTCTGTGATTGAGAATAATGGAAATTCTAGTGGGAGTTATAGTGGTGGAGGATATTTGGGAAATGGGCTTAATGCAATGGCTACGAATTCCCCTTCCGGCAATGCAGTGGGATCAGCCGCAGATGAACTTGCACTTGTGAAGGTTGATTATGATATGCCTTCTGCGGGTTATGGTAGCTGGTCTGGGGACTCTGTTCAAGGATCAAATCCTAGTGTTTTCACAATGTGGAATGACTAAGATGTGTGAAGGAAGGTGTGGAACTGAAGGGTATGGTACAATTTGGTGCACTTTTTTGTTTTTTTTTTGGAAAAAAAAAAATGTTTTAAGTAATAGGAGTTGATGAGTTTCAATGCAAACCCTAATTAAGGAGGGCTTTCTATTTTGTTTAGTTCAAGTAATTTGGTCATTGTTCTTGAGGGTTTTGCAATTTACTTTACTGAAGAACTGACTCTTACCCCAGTCAAATCCGATTGTGGGCCTTCCTTTGCAATGTCACTTTGTGGGTTGAAGTTGAAGATCCATGTTAAATTTTGGATTTGGATAGAAGCTGGTAAATTTCTACTTAAAATCACTGTATTAACATTTTTATCATTTTAAAATTTATTTTACCTTGCTGAAATGATCTATTTTTAGTTTTATAAGTCCCTTTTGGGAGTTAACTATATGTTAGGGCTTCATTTCTCATAATTATGATCTTTTCGAGGATCTTTAAAAACTAAAAAAATATTGTAACATATTTTTTGAATACTTTTTCGCATTCCTGAAAATATGTTCTATGGGGGTTAAAGCTTGTATGCCAAGAGCAAGGCAGTTAAATTTTATTTTTGGAATAGAGGTAGAATATATGTAATCTAATTGTATCTAGCTATAACAATTAGAAAAAGAAATCTTTAGTTTTCTCTTTAACGATATAACGAATAAGGATATAGAGTAAATTTAAAATTGCTATCAAATTCAATTCTCATAAGAAACCCCATATAGCCAACATTAAAAAAGAAAAAGAAAAGCCATAGATTGCATAAGTGAAATTTTAAAAAAAAAGTTAAAAGTAAAAGATTCAAATTTCTTAAAAATAGGACATATATTTTATTCTTGAATCTTGAGGAAACATTACCTACTTCAGAAAAAAAAAAAAGAAAAAAGAAAAAAAAAGGGTAACATTAACTATGTGTAGTTGTTAGTATAGTATGTATGGTATGTGATATATTGAATTGAACAAAACAAAGTACCATATAGTAAGTGTATATCGCCCGTGATCATTAATTGAATGATATTTGCATATCATTTGAATCATATTGTTTATACATAAACGTGTAGATTTAAATTAGATTTTTTGCTATAAAATTAGTGCTTTCACTTGCGTCCAAAAAGTTTTACTTGTTTTTAATATAAAATTTCAAGTTACTTAATTGTGTCTACTAAAATAACACGTTTATGAGTCTTATTCTCTCTTTATAAAAGAACGAGACATATAGTTTATATGAAAGTACAAATTTCTTTTTTATAATGTATATATAGTATTAAATGACTATATATATAATTATTGTTATAGGTCAAAGAAAGATGTTAGAGATAAAGTTAATGAAATACAACTACAAGAATAGATATATAATAAATGTTAGAGATGATGAAGAAGCAAATTTACAATAATAAGATGATTTTGTAAGAAGATGAAGGTATGGTAATATTGACTTACCACTATGGACATGAAGTTGATGAGGAATTTTTTTTTTTTTTTTTTATAGCTTATTTCATAGGGTGATAATGTAAGAAACAGAACATGAGTTTTGAAGATTTATAAGCGGTGTATATTCAAAAGGATCTCACTCTTTACTTGTACTTCATGTATGACATTTGTGTTTGACCTATTTCAATGTGGATTTTATAAATATATTTTCATATTGATTTATTCAGTATGGTTAATACCCTATAACAGACCACTCACAAAAAAACACATAAATATACCATAAAAAATATAGAAAAAAAAAATAACATTTACAAAAACAAAATAAAATAAAACAGCACTTGCGTATCACTAATCAAACACTCTTATAAAACAAGAATTATATATGATGAAGCTGAAAAAACCACCAGTGAGCCACACGTACTCGCTCGCCCTAAAAACAACCTGCACAACACGAGAAAGGAGAAAAACCTAAACAGAGAGTACCGGTGTGGTGCCGGCCGAATACCCTTTGAAGGTCAAGTTAGAATTTTTTATAACTCTAGAGTGCTAGAGAGGGTCAATTATGCGTACCTTAATTTGTGAGGGTATTGGTGCTTTTATAGTAGATCGAAAGTTGACCTCTTCTACTTAAAGTTGAAGTACTTTCCTTGTAGAAATCCCCTTTAAGAGTCCAAAACGAGAAGGACAAGTATTTTCCTTATAGAGAGAATCCTCATTAATGTGTGTCGCAAATAGAATCCTTTCTCTGCTAGGATTCTATTTTCGTTAGGATACTATGCGTGTGTCACAAGTATACTCATCTAGGGATTGTCTGACGCGTGGCAATCTGCAGATCCGTCCAGTTTGTATAAGTTGATGATGGATCCGTCCCCAAAAAGGTCTTGCACACAACAGGCCAATCTGGCGTCGGCCCACGGATGAGGAACCGTCCAGTCCACTTTGCAAGGACCTGTCAATCTCAAATTTCGCCTTTTCAATATAAACCCATTTAAAGAAAACACCATCTAACTTCAAATCATACTAACATTCTCATACTCAATTTCTAGAAACTCACTTGAAGAAAAAACTGATATATAGTTCATTCATGATTAATAATTTCATGTTTCTCAACCAAAAAAAAACATGATTAATAATTTTACAATGATTTTGTGGGTTTACTATAACGAACCCTTATTGTTTTCACCCCTTCCAATTTGGTATCAATTGAAAAGAAATTAATAGGAAGTGATGAGTTTTTTTTTTTTTTTTCCTAGGCACGAGTGAGAGCCACATGCATTGGGATGTTAGCAATTGGAGGGAACACAAACAAAAGTTTCTTGTATGAAATTGGCAAGAAAAGGGTCTTCAAGTCTAATTGAAAACAACTTATTTAACTTTTTGCTGAAAGTATGCTAAAACATATTTGTATTTTGAAAAAATTTGAAAAAATAAGAAAATGTGGAAAAAAAAAAATAAAGATTTTAAAAGGTTGTACATAAAAGTTAAAAAAAAAAAAAAAATAGAAGCTAAAACCTGAACCTATAAGCTGATGCCAAACACACTCTTCATGCAACAACATAAAAATGTAGGAATTTTAGGGTGTGTTTGGCACCAGCTTATAAGTCAGTTTTTAGTTTTTTTTAGTTTTTATATACAACTTTTTAATACCTCAATTTTTCTCAATTTTTTAAGGTATAAGTATACTTTAGTACACTTTCAGCAAAAAGTTTTCAACAAAAAACTAAATAAGTTGTTTCCAAACTGACATTTAGTGTAATTTAACCACCCCCACCCTCACCCAAAAAGAATAACAAAGCCATTTGATCTGTATATTTCCATTTCTTTTTTCTTTTCAAGAGGACTACAACCTAAACATCTTAGTTATTTATAATTAAGATATAACTTATTTACGTTAAGTTGAATTATTTATTTATTATTATAAAACCCCCTTAAGTTAAGTTCATTAGTTCAACTAATAAAATTTTTCATTATGGAATTAAATCTCATCAATATAAGGTGGTGCTATTATATGAAATAGTTATACAAAATAAAAAATTTTACATAAGAGAGGGCGGAGTGGTTTAAGGGAATCGAAAGAGCTCCGTAACTCTCCATTGTGTTTGTGTAGCTCAATTGATCCAATTGGCATCTTCATTGGTTTCAAATAAAAATGTCAACTTATAAGTTATAACTAGTTTAGATTATCCTTTGATCTACATATTTGGGCTTTCAAGCCCATCCTTATGCAACACCTTGCATTCGAAAACCTAATTGCAAAACTTGCCATGAATTAATACTATGACAATATTTGACTCCAAACATATTTTGAAGTCTTAAGCTTCAACCCCAATAGAAAAATGAGATGTGCTTCTATCACGAGCATATATAGAAAACAATTGTCTAACCTCCAATTTTTTCCTTAATACCATATGCATGGATTTGTTGTCCAAATGAGGTAGCAATGGCCCAAACCCACCATTTGAGTTGGGCCTTTCAGTTTATTGGTGCCAGGCTGCCAGCCCATAGTCCCATAGCATGTCCACAAATTTCTCTACGGTCAATTCCTTACCTGTCATACATTTCTAGCTTCATCTAGCTTGTACCTTTCGAACGAACATTTCCTTATTCTTATCCCACATCACAGGGCATTTTTGTCTCAAACGCACTATTCAATGCACTAAAAATATTCTATAATTGGAAACAGAAAAATTTTGCTTGCTGAGAAATTAATCACGACCATCGTCAAAAAGTCTCCCTCTCTTTCTCTCTCTGCGACTCTGTAGGGCTTTTGTTTCATAGTCTGCAGCACCTGAACAACCTTAACAACCCTCTGAGGTATGCTCTAATCTCTAAATTGCTTATTTTTCTTTTTGGGTTTTTGTTTTAGTCTCTGTAAATCATAGTAAACTGTAATCTTGTTACTGAAAGCTTGGTCTTTTTGGTCTCTGTAATTCTAGTTATTATAACACTGATGGGTTTTCTGGTTTCTTTAGTTTTGTTTAGATATGTTGTGATTTTAAGGTTGTTGACTTTTTAGATATTTGGGGTTTTTAATTTTAATTTTAATTTTTGTTGGATTTGTATTAATTACTTCAATGTTGGTGTTGAATCCTAGTTTTGAAGTGGTTGTTTTCTATTGGAAATTAAATGATTAGTAATGGGTTTCTAATTTTTTTTGTAAGATCCATCTTGGGTTTTATGAATTTCTAGCTATATGTTTGTTTGTTTGATTGTTTGAGGTGCTGAGGAGTGAGGAAAGTTTCTAATGCCTGGGATAGACCATACAACACAAAACAATAAAGAAGAATGAACTAGAAATTGGTTATGATTAGCTTTGTTACTGATTACTAGATTTCTTGTTGGGTACCAAATACAATATGATCGAGTTTAGAGATGAATTATATTGCAGTAACTACAACTTTATGATTAGCTTTGGAAGCAATATTTATTTGTTTGCTTTCCTTCAAATTAAGAAAAGGTGAAAAGATATATATTTTCTTTCCAGTATACAAACTTAATAACATTGTAATTTTCAGCCTTTGACAATAGTTGCTGAAGTTCGTATTTAGAAAATTGAGTACTCCTCAGTGATTATATGGTTATTATTTTTTGTTTTGGGGGGGGGGGGGGGGGGTGGGTGTCCAATTTGAAAGTGTGACTTGCCTCCTGAGCTGTCATTGATAGAATGTTGCAAGTGATCAAAGTAATGGCTTCTTGCATGTAGATTGACAAAATATACTGAAAAAGAAAAAAGAAGGGTGTGCTTGTACAGTCCCGTTTCTAAGACCAAAAGCTTTTGGCACTGACTAAAGCAAATTATATTTGAACATTTGCTCTTGCACCTTCACTAGTGAGCTAACTTTTTGTTTCTTTTCCGGGTGAAGAGAAACAATAAAGAACATAATGGTTAGAGCATACACTCAAGAGTATGTTTACAAGCACCCTTGGGAGCGTGTAACTTCTGCATCTTGGCGCAAATTTGTTGACCCTGAGAACAAGCGAATATTATCTCACATTCTTGAAGTTGACACATTGAACCGCAAGCTTGACCCTGAATCTGGGAAGCTTTACACCACTCGAGCAATTACTGTCCATACCCCAGGGCCATGGTTCATTAGCAAAATCATTGGTCAGGATATCTGCCATTGTGTTGAATCAACGGTTGTGGATGGCCAGTCACGGTCGATGCAGCTCAGTTCACAAAATATCAGTCTCCAGAAGTTCATAGAAGTGGTGGAGAAGATTCGGTATGATCCACATCCGGATAATCCAAATGAGTGGACTATTTGCCAACAGGAAACTAGCATTCGGATTAAGCCATTGTCAGCACTGGCATCAATGGCAGAGAAGGTGGAGCAACGATGTGCTGAAAGGTTTGTTCAAAACAGTGCTAAAGGTAGAGAAGTTATGGAGAGGATCTGCAAGTATCTTGAAGCTGAATCACGTGGAATTTCTCTGTGATTCTAACTTCTCTACTTATAATTTTGGACTTTTAATTTGTAGTTATAGCTGTAAGGCTTGTAAGCTCTTTGGGAGTATATTATAGCAAAAGATTGTAGGAGTGTAAAACCAAGAAGGGTCCCTTCTGGAGCTGATTACAAAATTTGAAATGCTGAAATGTATGTTGGGACATGCAATTCTGAATCATTTTCCCTTCTTCTTCTGAGGTTTAGAGTCTATCCGATGGTTTATAAATGCCAGATTTATGATTAATTAATTTGACACTATCATAAAGCAAATGGGCTACTTCCTACTGGAAAGATTTTGGACTTTCTTATAGTACTAGCTCTAGACGGGTTGTAAGCTCTTTGGGAGTATATTATAACAAAAGGACTGTAAGAATATAGAACCATGGAGGGTCAGCCTTGAATCTTCCTTCTGGATCTGGTTGAAAATTTTGATACGGCTAAAATTTAATTTTGGGAGATATGGTTGTGATTCATTTTTACATTCTTCTGAGGTTTAGACTCTTCTCTGATGATTTATACTGGAAGCCTGGAGGACAGATTTATGATTGATTAATTTGACACTATGATAAAGCAAATGGCCCACTTCCTACCAAATTCATAGTTAAGAGCTTTATCTAATCCGTACTGCTAGTAAATTGATTGGAAGCTTTCTCCTTTGGGAATCGATGAATTCTCAGATAAACAAACAGATGTTTATAGCGGGGAATGTTTCAAATCAATCCTTGAACTGTTCTCTCTCTCTCATGGGAATTTGTCAATTGAGTAAGACTTTGGTATATGTTTGGATAGCAGCCAGTCGGCCACGTCCAGCGTTTTTTGTGGGTCCTATGCACTGTTCATAGGACCCGCAAGTACTTTTTTTTTTTTTTTTTTTTTTTTTTTTTTTTTTTTTTTTCAGAAAAATAACTTTAAAACTGGGACTTACAGTATTATTTACACATTTAAACTTTATTTTTCTACAGTATTTTCAATTTTCAATATTCAGTAATAAGCGGTATCTAAATAGGCCCTAAATGTACGTGATCGTAGTAGTTCTTGCAAATAAGGAATATATACGGCACATAGAAAGGTATACATTAGGGCAAGACATGGCTAGTATTTTTGTGCATTGAATTCAATAAGATGCTAACACGTGGTAAAGTGTTGGACACATTCCAGCATCCTACTTGGTCCAATGTTTAGGAGCAATAGACCCAAGTTGTATCCAATGTGAGTAAACTCACCCAAGAAGAGAATATATAGTTAAAGGCAAAGGAAAATAGATACAAGAAATCATGAACAAGAATGAGTTGAATTACATGACTCTACAAATGAAACTTACTATGAGAAGTTTAATTGTATGAAAATATAAATATACCCATGCTAGCCTCATCGTATGAGAAGGTTAATTGTCATTATTTTTCTATAAAAAAAAATTGGATAAGTTTTTTTTTTTTAATTTTTTTAATTTTTATATAAATTTTGGATATGTTTGTTTTGAAGATATGGATTAGTAGGAAAATTTCTTGTTTTGGTCTAATGTCATTATTTTTCTTTTAAAAAAAATTGGATAAGTTTTTTTTTTGGGATAAATTTTGGATAAGTTTTTTTTGAAGATATGGATTAGTAGGAAAGTGTTCTATTTTGTAAGTATTTTAAGTGAAGTTAGAGATATATTTCTACGATTATTCTCAAGTTTTTTCTCTGTTAAATATAAAATTTATGAGTATTTTTGAACCACACCATCTAATCCAAAAAGGAGAATACAGTAACCCTGAAAGTCTGTAATCCAAAGTCCAAACTCAAGCCAGGTACAAAGGCAAAGACCAAGTACTTACCAATGCCATTGGTTGTTAAGGACCGATGTGTTTTACTAAACAACAGGCCCATTTTGTTTTATACATATGAGCTCATCCCAAAAGCCCAATCATTGGCCTCCAATGGACCTATCTCTCTCTCTCTCTCTCTCTCTCTCTCTATATATATATATATATAAATATACCTACTACGGAGATGGAATTTTACAGTGTTTATATACAATAATGAGAGAGTAGCAAATCAAAATCATTAAAACAAATCTACAAAAAAGTACAAAAACAAATCACATGATATTTGCCATTGGCCCAAATTTTCCATTTACAGATGAGCATATGGTTAAAGGTTAATGAAACGCAAAAAAGAGACTCAAAAGAGTAGTCTAGTCTAGTCTAGTCTAGTCTTCACCAAAAGAAGTGAAAAGACGGTCAGCTTACATTTACATGATTTTTAGTTACTGTCAAACATAGATAGAAGACAGTCAAAACTAATAATATTCCAAAGAGAATCATATATATATATATATATATATTTTTTTTTTTTACCTTTGATTCAAAGACTGATTTTACTTAATAACCCTTAATTAAAAAGGATGATCCTGATCCCATCAACCACTTCCTCCTTCAATTTCAATCTAAATCAGAATTTCTTGTTAATTTAAACCAAATAATTGTCTTATCAGTGGAGTTAATAATAATAATAATAATAATAATAATAATAATAATAATACCATCCCATATGTTAGTAAAATATAGAAATAATCAAAAGTAGTATACCATCATAAGAATACACATGGACTCATTATAAGCATAACCACTGGCAATCTTCGTAATCTTTGTAATGATATTATACTTGAATTCCTTTGTGTAATCAATGTCCACAACAACAACAACAATAATAACTTCTTCTTTTATTTTATTTTTTTCCAAAAACAAAAAAAAAGTGAAAGCAAAAAATTCCAACCCCTTTCCCATACTCTGATAGCAGCACGAGCAAAATGTACAATGCTATCTCCTCCATCATGAAAATGCAGAGGCTTTACTGGGTGCAACTATCACCAATGTAAGAAAAGAACTATTATGCTACAATAACTGTAACATCAGTATTTTGATGACCCATCAAAGAATGGGCCCAATGTAAACCAGTAGTGATAATGTGATCAAGCAGTGATCAAAATCTAAATTAAATATAAAAAGTGAAAAAACAAATATGTGCTATCATTTTCTCACAAATAAGCACATAAGTGATTTTTTAAAGGTAGTAAAGTATGACATATATCGTAGGTCCCTTGAGTGACTATACTGACAAAATGGTGCACCCATTTTTTGAGAGAAAAGAAAGAAAAAAAAGTAATGAAAATGCATTGTGTGGTGCCTACTTGAACCATCATTGAAGGAGCCTCCAAGTAATCCAAAGAAGTTATTATAGAAAAATAATTTTCCCTATGATGGATCAATGTACATCTTGATCATTAAAGATGAAGAATTTAATTGGTTGGGAGGCTTTTTATATTGTTCTACATGTTTATGTGCATACATTTGTGCTCTTTACGTGTATGAGTGTAAGTGTATCGTGTATTCACGAAAAAAAAGCAGCACTATTATGCTCCTTTTGGTTTCCAGCATTAACCCCATATATCTTTCATCTTTCAAAAGCACAATCATCAAATGAGACATGGTCTGTACCCAATATACATATATATACTTTGATTTTTTTTTTGACCAATTTGCTTCCATTGTTTTTTTGAATTAAAGAGGTGACTATGACTACTCGGTGATTGCATATATGATGGTCACGAGGCATATTATAGTATCATTGATCAAATTTCATGTAATTTTTTTCCTTTTATTGAGATATATGAATTCTCTCTTATAATCTATTAAAAATAAGAGTTTTATATATTGAATTACAACATTAAGAATCAAGGATCGATATCTTTTCTGCTTTATTTTATTTTATTTTTTAAATTGTTTTCAAATAAAGATAAGAATTTTGTGTATTGGATATGACATTTTATTTTATTTTATTTTTCAAATTCTTATCTTTTCTTCTTTTATAATCTAAATAAAGATAAGAATTTTGTGCATTTGGTACGATATTTTTTTATGAACTAATCTTTAAATAATTAAAACATTAAGAATTCAAGATTGATATCTTTTCTTCTTTATTAAAAGAAAAAAGAAAAAAAGATTGTTTTCAAAGATATCAACTTAAGAGAAGTTTAGACTACACGCATGAACATAGTGACCCTTTTTTTGGTTTCTTTATCTTGTTCTTGTAGAAATAGTGTTTCCCTTTAAGATGGTCTATGAAAATTTTCCAATTCAATAAACAAAAGGGTTTCTTTTAGATGGTTTTATCATGGCCGACAAGGGCATCATCAAAGTATACATAGCTTTTTCTTTAAAGTACACATGTTCCAAACTTTGACATGGGTGGAGGAATAAAATTAGTAGTTTCTCTCTTTCCTTTTACTTTGAGCTTAGGTGGAAGCTTATGCAATTTTCTCCCACCTAATTATGGCCGACAGGGACACATTTTATGAAACTTCAAAAGTAATTTTTAGGGGTTTAAAAAAATCCTTGGTAGGGTTATTATGTCCCCAATTACATAGGCCCAAAAGATAGCCAAAAAGAAAATAGTGTGAAAGATTTTGTGTAACCTAAAGTTGGATTATATGGGGTTTTAGGTATGTGGATCCTTTTCCAAAGAATTCCTTGTATATTGGTAGGTGATCATGGTGATCTAACACACATACTTCACCTAAGAACATAGTTGAATAACCTAGAGCAATAGTGCAATGCAAATATTTTGGTACCCATGAATGCATTGCCCATGACATGGCCTACAACTTCACATGGCCATTTGGATGGCTTTTTACTAAACAAATATTGGAAATTACTTGTTCCACTTTAATCCATCCTATAGGCTTAAGCATCCTTATGCAGTAAAAAGTTTCAAAAGCTAATAAGGGAATACGAATATGCAATCACAAGAGATTCTCTGAACAAACATGTATGTGTCTCTCAAAGAGCTGTGAAGCACGGATTAACCTTGATTAAAATTTAATTATATTATAGCTTTGTAATAGCACTTTGCACCAACATCATTTCAATGCTCAAAAAGTCGACAACTCAGCGAATAACAACACCAGCACTGACCAAATTCAATCTTTGCTGAATTTCGTGTGAGCTCAACCACACATTTAATAGGTCAACATGTTGTTCTTTTGGATTACTTGACAATAAATTGCAACCATGCTCAAATTTTTATATGTAAAACTTTGTTTTGCAACCAAGTATTCTTCACCAAACATTCAAACGTGCATGTACTTTTCTTTTTTAAGGGTAAAACTTAGTTATAGTTTCTAAAGTGTTATAATTTAGGTTCTCTAATTAATTCAACTATATGTCTTGAAGATTGTAACATTTAATTAAAGAATATATATAAAAAATTGTATCTAAGTTTGTCTCTTTTTTATTTCATACCATAATATCAATATTTCATTCACCATGGGAAGTTTCATTTACAGTTTATATATGTTTTGAGTTTTTTTATTATTTTTTTTAACTTTTAATTTTTTATATTTTTTTATAGGTGCATGTCACTGGTTAGTAACAACTCATAATGGGCAATCATCCTATCAAAATTACTGAAGAAGGTAGAGTGGTTAATTGATGATTAGAAGGCCTTTTGGGCTACGAAAACTGAAAGAAAAAAAAAGTATCATTTTTGAGACTCCCATCTTACCAAATGAGAGGTAGTATTTGATTCATTGATTGTATTAATCATAATCAAGCAACAGCTATTTGATGAGCGTACCCAAATGATCATTATTATATATTCAACACATTACTAAAGAGAGTGAGATAACATAAACTTATGGGCACTGCAATGAAATAGACTTTGATCACCATTAAAAAAAGAGAGAGATATAGACTTTGATCCCACATGCTTCATTTGGGAGATTAGCACTCCCTTAAATATAATTATACTGGCCTAATGTGATTATTGAAATCATATTATAGAAAACAAGGACAAGGAAATAGCACCTGGAAAAATTAATATACTATCTGTAGGCATGCTTTGGAAAGAAACTAGGAACCTATTTTAGAAATTATTTTTTTGTTTTTAAATTAATAAAATCATTACGTAGTGTAAGAACAGCAACTATAAACGTGTTTTTGACGAATTATGCTTGACTTATGTGAGTTTGGATTAGTTTATTTTCTATATCTTACTTTTCTTAAAATTAAATAAGTTAGGTAAAGGTAAGTTGAACTACAAAAAGAAAGTGTAGTTTGAAGTTGTAAGTTTTTTTTTTTTTTTTTAATTATTTCAAAGAATCACAAGTGCAGACACCCCTAGTTTCAGCATATTTTTGTTGGGTTACAAGACTAATCGAAAGGAACCAAAGAAACCATGAAACAATCAAAGATTCTCAGCTTATCAACCTCTCTATGATTAAAAAAAGTTAGCTAGGCATATATTAGAATTCTTTTGAATTCTCTATGAACTACATATACATCATATTTTATTAGCAAATTTGATGTACCCCGTATAGTCTAACATATATACATATATTGTCAATTTGAAAACAGTTTATCTAGTGTTTTACTAGAAAACTTTTTATTGAAAATATATTTGTACTTCAATAAAATAAAATAAAAATTAATATTTTAAAAAACTATACATAAAAGCTAATGTACAGCTAGCTTAGATTTTAATTGCTTATTTCCTTTAGGTTAAAAAAAAAATAGCTTTAAGCAAATAAGCTACTTCAACTCAAGAACTTAAAAACTCTCTCACATGTGAAAGTGTATTGAAAAAAATCTATCACGCAATTTCAGTTTACCTAACAATGTTTTGTTCCGACATATAATAGGTAGAAACCATCAGATGGGACTAGATTTATATTTTGGACATATTGCTATTTGAGTTATGTTCGACAAGGGCTTCTGCAAGTAGGACCACAGTTTAGTCCATGCTTGTGAATAGTAACAATCAGTGCTTGAATGCTACATGTGACAGAGCAATCTGAGTTAGACTTGTCCTATTCAACTCATTGATGGAAGGTAGAGACAAATTCTTTTTACCCATATCATCTGTCTTGCATTGTGGTTCGTAAGTTGTAACTTACTTCACAACCTAGAATCCTAGATATCCATAGGACTTGAAAAGATATTAACTTGAACACACTGTGTATGTCCAAAAGGAAAGTTGTACAAGGGAAAGAGATGTCAAAATTTTGAATTTTACAAATGCCGTATTAATGGCCCTGAAGTAATAAGGATGGCAAAATTCCTTCACCACACATTGCCCTAACTTGCCCCGCTCCCATCTTGTGTGGGTTTTCCTCTCTCAGAAAAATGGGATGGGACAAGAATGAGATACCTATAGTCTAATCCTGTCTTACCACGTTGCCATCCCTCGTTCAAACCCAAAAAATATAAAATAAAACCTACTCATATCTTTTTTAAGTAACTAAAATGATTCACTTATATCTTTTTTTTTTTTTTTTTTGGTTGGGAGAATATGATACTGAAAATTAAAGAGGAATAATTCTGAGAGAGAGAGAGACCAGGACACTGAAAAGGACAAAAGTTTGTTATTAGTACACAGTGAATTCCTCAATTTCTGTTTGGAGTTTTCTATGTTGTTTGTAGGATATTGCAAAAGAAAATTAAAAATGAAAAAAAAAAATGGTGGAGAATCTCTAATGGACACGTCTCAATTGGATCTAGTGTCCTCTAAAAATTATTGAGCATCTCAAAAAAACTTGAAGAATTTTTAAAGATTGGATATCCATTAAAAGAATAAGATACCAATCACAAAAGTCTCCAGGAATATGAGGAAAAAGGGAAGCAACTAGTTTGAAATTACAAGCATCCATGTATTCGATACCTTTGAAACATAACTTACAAGCATCCATGTCTTTCTTTGTTAATGGCAGGTAGTGTTATCAAGGATTTGATCCACCAGAGCCACCTAACATGCACCCAAACCACCAGTTTCCATTATTTAAAACTTTAAGAAATAATCCCACTTTTAGGTCCTAATAATTTCAGGTAACAGTGTTCACTTCAAGTCAATATTTTTTTAAGTGGAAGATTTGGAAAATCCGATTTTGTTTCTTAATTGATGTGCTGAGGAGGAAACAACAATTATTATGTTTCCCACACATGTCATTACGGTATTGGTTTACTTTTTAAGAATATATATATGGTTAAAATTTTCAGTTTTTGATGGTTAAAATTTATTTGCTGCTCAGTGCTCATATTCATTATCCAAAATTATTAGATGGGAGATGTTTTCATCGAGTTTTAGAGCTTCTTGTGGGTTCCATTAACTTAACGGTTTTTTATGATTGAAAAAAGATTTGAGGTTCAATCTCTGTTTATACCAAAAACTGATTGGTATCTTAGTTTGATGATAAAGAACTATTATCAGAATAATCATCAGAATAAAAAGTTATCATTAGGATAAAAAGCTATCATCAGAAGTAGACGTTAAAACTTTTTAAAAAAAAGTTTTAGAGCTGCTTTTTTTCTTTTTATCCTACAAAGTTTCAATGTCCAATACTAATAAGTAGTTAAATTTTAAAATTCAACTTTGAAAAAAGGTAAAAGAGTACCACTGAGCTAAAAAATCAAGTGTGGCAATTATTCAATATATTACACCCACAAAAAAAGAGAAAAAAAATTCCAATCTATTACTTTAGCTAATTTATGCTTGTTTTCTCAAACCCCAGTTAATGAGAATTGATTTCCATAATTACATCTTTTTGCTGAGAAAAGAGGACAAATTATAATGTTCTAAATTATTCCATTAGTCAACCCAATTTCTGATTTTCATGGATATGTCAGAATATTCCTTGAGCCAATACGAGAGCCTTAGATCCACAATGACAATCTGTAACAATTAATATGCAGCAACATTGACATTTTCTTCATCAGCCACCAATTATTCATTTTTAATAGTATTTTTTTTTTTTGCATGATTGTTTCACACAAATCCATCTTTTTGCTTAGCAAGTTACATTAGAACATCATAATAAATTGTAATTTAAGAATTAAGATACCCTCCGTCCCCCAAAAATAGATAAGGGGTCATGTTGCCTAAGGACAATTGTTAATAGGGGGTTGTTATCGGGTGTTGTGGGTGGTCAGAAATAAACACTGTACTGAATTACAATGGCTAAGTAGCTGATTTGCACAATTAATTTATAAGAACTATGAGATAGAAATTTCATAATGGGAGATCTAAACAACTTATTAGAAAGAAATGAGGAACAATAAGGCTATAGATCGATAAATAAACTGCTTTCCCGAGGAACAATAAGCTTACCAAAATGGTTAAACTACTATTATATTATAAAAGTTTTGACAAGATAGAATTTTTACTCTAACTTAATCTAAGAGTATATGTGTGTAAAACTCTCTTTTGAAGACTTGAACTCTAGTCCTTGCCCCCTACACCCCACAAACACTTATACTTGTGGAGTAACCACTGCACTAAGGGTGTGCAGTGGTTCTAAAAATAATTTCTAAACTAATGTCCTTATGACATCCGTTAATATTTTCTATAAATAAATAAAAGAAAAGACCAACTTGAAAAATATTCCATTTTCCTCTTTATTCATCTGCAATGATATTATGTAAGATTGTACTAAGTTGTAATTAAGTACACTAAACTTGTTCCTTAATCCCATAAGTAAAAACCCATTTAATTAACATAGGACACTTTCCTGAATTTCATCAACTTAATTGATTAAAAGCAAATCATTGAGTGTTTAGCTAACCTAAAAGTCAAATTCATATTAGTTTAATTACAAGCGCATTACACATGACAGCTTTTAAAAACTGAAATTATAGATTTCCTTAAAATAATTAATGCACCAAACCAAGATTAGCTACATTATTATATATTCTCGAATTAATTTTTTAAAAAATGAGAAAAAAATTATAGTAATGAAAAAAAGAAGAAAAAAGAAGAAGAAGAATATGTAAGAAAGTGACAACATTCCAAGAAGAAACCCAAGGTGCACGCTTGCATCTCCCTTAGATTATGGGAGTCCCCATGTGATTAAGGTACAATGAAATTTTTTTTTGTCATTTTGTTTGGCTCTATGTTATCCTTTTCTTTTTCTTTATTGTGTCTTACACGTGTGGCCTCCATTTCTTTAACTTTGCAGAAAAAAAGAAAAAAGAAAATAGCCTCTAGAACTAGCACTAGCAGTCTCTTTACTTTAATCAACTCAATTACAATTCAACCTGGCCGGCACTAGCACTAGTCTATCTCTGATTAAATTGTGTTTATCATAGTACAGGCACCAAGGACAATTGTATTGCTCAATTTGGCAATGCTATTCTACATTTTTCGAATAGGATAAGCCTACTTGTGTCTCATTCAATCATTCAATGTTATGCACAGGAAGCGCGGATACGAATATGATTACGACATAGCAATGTAACAATTATGAAAATTAGTCCTTATTAGCTCTTATTTAGGAGCATAGACATGGGTGCAATACTCCAAATGAAATATCTAAGTTTCCTAGTACATACCACATTTCAGTTCATTTTTTAAACTTTGTATTTTGGACTTTGCTTCTTTTAATTGTAGATTGTTAAACGAGATGTTTTTAACATGGATGTCAAATTTTGTTTAAATCGGATGTTAAATCAATAAAAAAAATTTTTATGTATAATATTAGACCTAAAAAAATTTGAACAACATTTTATTATTTGATTGATGACATAACCATTGATCTTTGATATTTTTGAAATTTGGTAAGCACGAAGAATATAATAAAAACATATAATCCAAATATTAGATTTTCAAAATTTACATTTAATAAAAAGATATAGAAAGAGTTTAAAAGGTTTTTCTCTAAACTAAAAAGATATAGGAAGATTTTGAAAGATTTTTCTCTAAACTAGTTTAGAGAGACATTTTTCTTATTTCATTTTCTGCAATTGATATTAGAAAAAATTCTATCCTGTAAATATAAGATCACATATTCTGAGAAAAATATCAAATGTATAATTGATTATAAGTACATAACAAAATTTTTTTTCCCTATTCATACTTTAAATTATATCAGCAAATTATTTCATTTACACTCTTACCTTTAGCAAAAAGGATAGGAAGAAAATAGGTATCAGATGATTTTTTTTAGGTGGCTGGGGGGTGTACCAAAATAAGCAACAGGTTGGAGTGTTTCAAAATTCTGAGTTCAAATTTCTACCTTTAAAAAAGAAAAAGAAAACTTTATTTTCATCAAATGACTAGGAAACCGTCATACACAGTGTCTCACGTATTTTAAAAGGAAAAGATAAGGGTGTCGTGCAATCATTACAATTTTGTTGCTCGTCCAGAAGAAGTCAGGAACTTTGTTCTCACCAATAGAAAATGTTGTAATAAACTTTTTCATAAAGAGAAATTAAAATGGACTCCATATTTTTGTGCCTATTATAGTATTATTGCATCAATTTTTTTTTTAAATAGACAACAAAAGTTGGTTGGAACTTAGGATTACAAAAATTCACATATAATAGTAACAATAATAAATATATTTAAAATTGGTTTAGTTTGGGCTGGTGTTTTTATGTATTGAACTCATTGAGATTATGACACATAGTCAAAAGTGAAAACATGTCATAATCATAACATATTCAATCCATAGGATCATTGGATTCAATCTTCACACATTTGAAAATTAAATCAGTAAATTTTTCATAATTTATTTCACCATAATTCTTGTCAAGTTGCTATTAAACTTTCTATAAGAAGAAGAAGAAGAAGAAGTTGACTTACCAAGCTGGTTGGAATAGGAATATAGGATTACATAAATTCACATATAATACTAACAATAATAAATATACTTGTAAATGAAATATGCAAAATTTTGCATATTTTTCACCATTTTTGGCATGTACAGTGGCTTTTGAGTAGAGTTTGTGATGTACTTTTGTGTTAAAACTCATTTCTCTCTCTTATGTGTGTGTTTGTTTCTCAAAAAAAAAAAAAAAAATTATTAAAGCATTCTAGAAGAAGAAGTTGACTTGTCAAGTGGGTTGGAATTTAGGATTATAGAAATTCACAAATAATAGTAATAATAAAATTTTCATAATTTTCTAGACCATCTTTTACTTAAGGAAAAGATGAAGAAGTTGCTTACCTTTTCTCAAGGAAGAAGAAGTTGTTATTGGAACAAGCGGAGACAACCATTGATGCAATTTTTATTAATTACATATCACAAGAATTTTATCGCTTAACTAACACCTTTTAGTTTTTCTAATAAAAACGTTTATAGTTCAAAGTTTGTTTCCCCAACTATTTAATTATTCCACAAAAAAAAAAAAAAAAAAAACACAAATCACAAGTTATAACATATCACCTCTCTAAGTTCAAAGTTTGTTTCCCCAACTATTTAATTATTCCACAAAAAAAAAAAAAAAAAAAACACAAATCACAAGTTATAACATATCACCTCTCTTCTTCTTCTTCTTTTTTATTTTTTATTTTTTTAAAAATAAACTTATCCAAATTTTTTTAAAAAAAGAAAAGAAAAAAGAAAAGCCTCATTGCATGTGCAAAAGCACATGTAATGAGGTTATTGTGTGTATATATAAGTATAACATTTTTTATATCTGAACTTGTTATAAAAATAATGGTTAACATGATATAACACATCACACTTATTTTAATTTTTGTGTTTTAATGGAGTTTTCAAAATTATTAAATTTGTTAAGATATCACGTGCTACTCGTCTAGTTAAAAACTAGAAGGATTTAAATAAGAGAGAATGCTCTATTAACTTGATTCACTCAACTTTAAACGTATGGATGATTGAATTCTTTTAACACCCATAACCCAACTCAAAATTTAAATCTTAACTCACAAATCATGAGATAAAAATTTTCAAAACTCAATAAAGTTGATCCTTTTCTCCATTTGGTAGACCAACTTGGCCTAAAAGATTTAGTTTGAAAAAACTACCAAATTCTAAAAAAGTATATAGACTTATTTATAGTTATTTTCAGGTTTCAATTTCCGTTCTTTGATGGTCAAAAAATAACAAAACTCCTTGACAAATTAAGAAAAGAAAAAACCACTCTCCCTCCATTACAAGAAAAACAAATATTAACCCAAAAAAAAAAAAAAAAAACTCAGCCTTTTCGTTTTCCTAGCATAAACATATTATTATACAAACAAACAAACCATCAAAACTGAAAGCAAAGAATACTACACGTCAATCACTCACACAAACAACGCGAAAAAATACAAATAAAAACAAAAACCCACACCACAGAGCAAAGAGAAAAACTTTACTTCAAAAGCAGCCTATATAAAAGCCAAATCCCAACTCTCAAAACCATCTCTCTCTCTCTCTCTCTCTCTCAAAAGAGAAACAACAAAATGGATTTACAGACAAAACCATCTTCGCCGGAGCTAAACCTAGACAACCTTAAAGCCCTCAAAGTCCTAGGCCAAGGCGCCATGGGCACAGTGTTCCTCGTACACGACCGGGCAGCCGACCCTTCTGCCCGCTGCCCGTTCGCCCTCAAAGTCGTCGAGAAGTCCTCCTTCCAAACAAAGCTCGACGCCGAGCGGCGCGCGCGTTGGGAAATCCAAGTCCTGACCCGACTCTCCGACCCGGCTCCGGCCCACTCATTCCTCCCGACCCTAATGGGTCACCTAGACTCCGCTGGGTTCTTAGCTTGGGCCGTACCGTACTGTCCGGGTGGCGATCTCAACGTGCTCCGGTACCGCCAAAACGACCGCGTTTTCTCCCCAGCTGTGATTCGGTTCTACTTGGCCGAAATCCTCTGCGCTCTCGACCACCTACACTCCATGGGGATCGTTTACCGTGACCTGAAACCCGAAAACGTTCTCATTCAAAACTCGGGTCACGTGACTCTCACGGACTTCGATCTTTCTCGCACTCTAACCAAAACCGCCAAAACTGTCATAACCGTCGTCGAGGAACCGAAACACCGCAGAAACTTCTCACGTTGGATCGACAACAACAAAAGCAGCGGCAACAGCAACAATGGTATTTGTAGTGGTGGCCATAACTGCAAAAAAAAGGGGTTGAAGAAGGCCAAGTCAGCACGAGTCAGCCCAGTGAGTCGACGCAAGCTGAGTTTCTCGAACGGCGAACGATCCAACTCGTTTGTCGGGACAGAGGAATACGTGGCGCCCGAGGTCGTACGAGGTGACGGGCACGAGTTCGCCGTGGACTGGTGGGCCCTGGGTGTACTAACCTACGAGATGCTCTACGGTACGACGCCGTTTAAGGGCAAGAACCGTAAGGAAACGTTTCGGAACGTTTTGGTCAAAGAGCCTCCGTTTATTGGGAAACCAACGGCTCTAACGGATTTGATCGGACGGTTGTTGATCAAGGACCCCACTAGGAGACTCGGGTATTTGAAGGGTGCAAGTGAGATCAAGGACCACGTGTTCTTTCGTGGGGTCAGGTGGGACCTACTAACGGAGGTCTCACGGCCACCGTTTATTCCGTCCAGAGACGAACCTGATTTAACTGAAAAAGTAACTGCCGGGTTTGATATAAGGGAGTACTTTCAAAAATTAAGATCACCGCCGTCATTGCCGCCTTCTCCGTTACCGTCACCGTCATCGGAACATCACAGAAACCTTTCGTTAGCCGAGTTCTGATGCACACGTGTAGGGAGCTCGCACGTGTAAGAGTTATTTCTTTTTTTAATTTTTTTTCTCTGTATTAATTTGGCTGTATATAAAATAACAGTAGAACGTGAAAAACGGCATTAGTGAAGATTAGTTGTCGCTAAGCTATGATTAGTGTTAGAGAGTTGTACTATACAGTTGTTTATACTTTTTTTTTTTTTTTTGGGAGATGCTTTTTGGCGCGTACTTTCACGCTCTACTGATTGCAAGAAACGTAGGAAATATATAGTAACATTTTTCCTTGAAGGTACAATATTATGCTATCTTTTCTTTTTTGTCTAATTTATATTCTTTAATTATTTGGTACAAAATTATTACTTCTTCTTGACTTTACGTGAAAGAAATTGAATTCTTACACTTCTTGCAATTCATGATACATAGTTGCTTGAATAAAAAGAAGAAGACAATGAATTTTTGTTTTTGTTTTTGTTTTTGTTTTTGGGTATGTTGTAACTTGTAAGTAGATCTACAAAGGTAAAGATCTCGGTTTCTCCAAGTGAAAGTAAAGGATATGGTAGGGTCAAGAATTTTAAAAATCAACATCATTTTACTCACTATATATCACTTAAAGATAATTATTGTTAACACTGTTTGATCCGTGAAGAGTGGCAATACTACTACCACAATTAGCTATTACTAAAATATTTACAAAGCTAAAAGTTTGTGTTGTCCTCTGACACGTGCTCCAACTTATGGGCTTCAATTGTTTGAACTTGTTTAATTTTTTATATATATAGACAGATTTTTTTGATAATTCAATAGTTGTGGGTGGGGATTTGAAATCCAGATGTCTTTCATTGAATAAATCACGAGATATTAATCAGTTGAATTACAAAATTGTAAACTATATTTGAGTAGATTCGAATTTACGGTAATTATTAGTTTATTTTTAACATTAATAAATTTCTTTTGATATAGTGAGATTTGATTTCAAATATATTATTTGTCAATAAAAAAATATTACGGATCGATTGAGTTAACTAAACCTATGTTTGCCTACTCATTTAAATAAATAAAAAACATTGGCAACTTTTAAATATATTTTGATGTTCAGAATTTTGTTAATTTCATGATAAGACAAAATATATAGATGCAAGTATGTACGAAGTACAAACACTTGTTATAAAATTTTGAAATTGTCAGAATTTTTTAAAATTATTCTTGGATGCTTGTGGGATCTATTTTTAAGAAGTAAAAAAAAAAAAAAAAATGAAGAAGGAAGGTACTTGGAAGATTAGTTTCGATAGTCTCACTAATTAACAACAGATTTCGATACAAAAATGATGAACATTCTTATTATTACGGGACAAAGTGTTCTTAAATTACGGGGTATGATGGAAGATTATTGGCCTAAATTATTTTTTTCCCAACTTTTGTAAACGATTAATATAACTTTCACCTTTGTTTGTCCAATAGGTTCTATTGGCAATTATCACAGCTTTCCCGCCACAAAAAATAAAAATTATATTAGAACAACTTTTAATGTTAAGAGAAAAAGATCAGGTAGGTTAAGGTGTAT
This sequence comes from Quercus suber, assembly GCF_002906115.3. Classification (NCBI taxonomy): domain Eukaryota; kingdom Viridiplantae; phylum Streptophyta; class Magnoliopsida; order Fagales; family Fagaceae; genus Quercus; species Quercus suber. Next base: position 266,961 of record NW_027069484.1, read on the forward strand.
ATGTTAACCTATCTTAACCATGATATTCAGTGCCAAAGAACATGATCAATAATAAATAGTTCTACAATACCAACTATGATCTTCTTTGGACCACCGTGCTCCCAAGCCCATATGAACCTTTTTTCCCAAAAATATGATAATGGTAAATGATTTTCATTCATCAAAGCTTTCTGGCCAGAAAAGGAAAAGCACGTAATATTATTACAGGAGACAGGTTTTCGTTCTTTTGGCAGAGAAACCAAAAAAAAAAAAAAAAAAACTATGAAATTTGTATGAGGGTACATTTAGGATTGGTCTGTTTCAGTTTAAAATGTTAACTATTCTCACCTCCAACTTTTCATCCAAAACAGTATTTTTACATAGATATATTTTTTTAAAAGAAAAATAAACCAATGAAAATAAACTTAGGATTGATAGCATGGTGAGACGATACCAGATAATAGATGCCACATCCCCGTCCTTTCTGTCTTCAAGTTATAAGTTGATGCAAAAGAAAGTTATTTTATACGTCGGCGTATAAGACTCATCACTCATGTGAGACTAATATGTAGGTCTTATAATTGTAGGACCTACATATCAATTTCATATAAATTGTATACACTTAACATATACAAGATTTTTTCTTGATGAAAATATTTGCCATACTAATTATGTAACTCCAGCACTAATAGGGAAAAATATATATATATATATATATACATACTCATTCGAGGTGGGGCAGTGTGGACAAAATTTGCCCACCCTCTAGTCCCCTCTTCGAGAAAAAAAAAAGGTCTATATTTATTAGAAGCCAATCAATGGAGCTTTTTATTTTATTTTATATTATATTATTTTTTTTAAAAAAATTAATTAAAATTTGGGTGAGGAGGGGGGAGAAAGTTGAAATATGAATGAGCACGTGGGTTGAGATGATTTAGACATAATATACGGGCCACTCGTTTGCAAAAACCATAAAGTTTACTAACTTTGGAGACTGTACATCTTATCTTTTACGGTAAAGTGGATGAAAAAGATACAATATATAGTAATAGCTTTTAAAAATAGTTTGGTGAGTTTAGCAGTAATTATTTCCCTCCTCTTATTCTCATCATATTGCCTGGAAATGAGCGTTCTTTTTGTACTGTTTTACTTTATCTAAATGTCCTCAACAGTGACTGCATGCCTACGTCATAAAATTTATAAATGATGTCATTATTAATATTCTGCATGGCTTGCATTTTATTTATTCTATTCTTCAAAATATATAACAGTTTAATCAGGGGAGCAAACAAGAATTTAGGACTTTCAATATATAGATTACTTACTCAACAAACTTCAGGTCTATTTTTGCCAAATATTCTATTTTTACAAAAAATTTTATTAAAAAGCTTCCATCGAAACTTATTTAATTATATAATACCTTTTTAGAATTCGAGTATCAAAAATATGTTATATAACTAAATAAGTTTTGACAAATACTTTTCGGTAATTTTTCTTTTCATAAAAAGAGAATATTTGGCCAAAAAAAAGAAAAGAAAAGAAGAAGCCCTAAATTACATATTAGAACACCTTTTGAAATTCTTTGAAGAATTAAAGAAATCCTGCAATGTAAATCTATATGCGAAATAAGAAATACTTCTTATCTATAGTAAATTAATCACTGGTTCTTTCTTTTTGATGGGCCAATCAATGTCACTTGTTAAATGCAACGTGCAAAGGAAATAGCATAGATGACATTAATGTTAAATTGCTAATGTAATTTTGCATCCACTTGTAATAACAAGTGATCTATTGTTTGGCATCAAGTGTTTACACGACAAAAACAGGAAATGGTTCCCTATATGGTAGGTAATAAGATGAGCCAATTATTCCAATTGTCGGCTAATTTAAGGCTAGCTACATGTTCATTGTTTTTCTCGTGACTGTGACAACTTGTAGCCCCAAGATTACTGTAGTATAAGCCAATTGCAAGCCTAATCTGTCTTCTACCTCTGTACCTTGGCTTATTGTACGTAGTTTATAAGTACTATGGCCCTTCACACATGAAAACAACTTGCTGCCCTATTGATAGGGATGAGCGTGAGGCTTAGGTGTGGCCCTCATAACTACATATATAGTTACATACCTTTCTTAATTAATAAAACAACACAAGGTACCATGACCTTGTGTTCTCATTTTCCAAGCTTTTGTCTTTGCTTTTGCTTGCCTTTAACCCTAAATTTCTCACCTTTCTATCTCAACAGTTGGATGTTTGGCGCTCTTATATTTATTTTATAAAAAAGTTTAGCTCTAAAGCAGTTTAAAACTATCTTCTTTTAACTTACTATTTAAATCATTGATTAATGTGTAATTTTAGTCATATTAGTTAGTTAAAACAAATGACTCTAAACTAGTTTGGAACTAAACTTTATTTTCTACTTAAAGGTGAAAAAAAAGTGATTTTAAGCGAATAATTTAACCAAACCAACAATCAGTATGGACAAAAAAAGCAATATGTCCGTGTCGGTGTTCTTTGCATAACTTGGTAACCCATTTAGATAACTTTGTTCAAGGAAATACCCTAAGAAAAGGGCGAGGTTTAATGATGGTAAAGTCGGGACGTCTTGAAAGCTGTGGCCACGTGCAAATGCCGTGTGCATGACTTGCATGGACCATGAAATCATGTTTTAAGAGTAAAGCTTTCTTTTCTTTTTCTCTTTTTTATGTTTAAACCCATGATTTTAAAGGTCGATGAACTATCTCAATCTATGCTACGGATAACCAGGATGCAAAACAATGAAATGTACTTATAATTAACGTCAAAGCTCTCGTACCCTTTGAATGGGTCTCATGATCATATAAATATTAAGCAATTTCACAAAGAAAAGGCCACTTTTTGAGGATGAATATATGCCTCTTTTCTGACCATGACCAAGCATCGGAATCCTTTCTTTGCAATTATGCCATTTGTTTCAATTTTTTTGACGTTCAACATGGCATCTTTCATTACCAATAAAGAATAGTTTTTTCCATGTGTAGTTTTATGGTCTTACAACAATTGGGCCTCTTCTCCTCCAAGTAGTCAAGGGAGCTCTGCGGAATTTAGGCTCTAAAGTTTAATGAATAAACATGTCATATCCATTGGTCGTCATAATTATTTTGACTGATACATCGAAAATACAGATTACTAATACTTTAGGCTTACTTTATGAAAATAGGGCTTTTTATTATGGTCGGTTGCAAAAGTATAGCTTTATTGTTTAACATATATTATTATATGTATGACTCTTGGGGTGACTAATTGAATACTTATCCTCTTCCAACCTCCTACTTTTGGACTCTAAAAAGCAAACAGGACCCATATGTATAATGTATTAGTTTTTCCTTATAATCAATATCTACCATAATTGAGGAACTAATAGACACTAGACCTTATGGTTAGGTACCTTCTTTTTTTATTCATTATTATTTATTATTATTTTAGATACTAAAGCAATTCAAACTTATACTATTCGCTTCATGATGATTGGTCTTTATTGTGAGGCTAATACACTAAAAACTATTTTTGGTATAAACTAGAATTGAATTCTAGAATTCTTATTTGATGATAAAAAATTATATTAGTTGAATTAACTAAAATCCACTTATAAGATAAGTGCTTAGTTGCTGTTTGATTTTGTCATTTGGGTTCAAATCATCCTCTCTTACTTGTAAGCTGAAAAGGAATAGACACTGGGTAGTCAAGATTAACATAAATTTGCTGAAGACATGAGCACAGGTTTGATCTACATCAGATTGACAAGCAGCCCCTACAAAGACGTGTGGTGTGAGTGCAATAGACAAGAAAGCAGTTGAAACTTCCATGATGCTCACAAGTCACAACCTAAAAAAGAGGGGGGGGGGGGGGGGGGGGGAGGGGGGTGGTGGCGCGGGCTACTTGGATTAGGGAACCATTGACTCAAGGATCACGAGCTGTCGAAGAAGAGTACAAATCTAAGTGACCACAAATTGTAGGCTGATTTGTACGTAATAGTGTTTATATAGCTAGACTCATAGCTACTAGTCTTCATTTCCAAGAAATTCAGATAAATTGATTCTTTGTTGATAGATACTACCAAACATAGTTTTTGGAAGCATGGGAAAAACCCGTACTCCAAAAACATACAAGATAACTTAGCATTTAGTGATCAGTAATAACATATAAATTTATATATTGGGAATAACTAGGATGTCTTTTAAGAAATGGACAACTCTTGCAATATACTATATGATATGATAAAGATTCAACAGTGAATATTTGGCATGGCCTATTGGCCTTTACATGCGCCCCCACTGAACAAGGAATTTTCCAAAAATAACAAGGAGAAACAATATTTACTGTTTGTAAGGGAGTCAGTTTAAGCAGGAGATATTTATTTTATAAAACAATCATCTTGAAGGATAACAATTGATGTCATCAACTGCAGTCCATCTGCCTGAGTGAAAGGGTTTGCAATCTCATCATCATTGCCATCAGTTGGGGAAACAAGCATCACAGCAGTGCCCCTACACACCTGTAATGGCAAACACATCACAGAAAATGACAGTACTCCCTAACATCAATAAGCAATTTCTTGTACATAAACATGACACTCCTATGTTCGTTTGCTTGCAAAATGATAGGGCCACAAAGGATCATAAAGGGAGTTTTGAGGAGCTCTGATCCTAATATATAATGAAAAAGAAAGAAACATAACAATAACTATACAAAAACAGTAATCCAAACATGAACAATATTGCATTTTTCATCAAAATGGTGGCCTACTAACCCCAACAGGCCATATTTTAGGTAACAATCCTCATAATCATCTTCTTATCTCCCCACCCTTTTTTATCTTGGCAAGTTTCAAGCTCAAGATTTACACAATGTTTATTGCACACATTGTGTCCTTACAGTTAATTTAGAAGTTTCTGCAATATTTTCTTGAGAACAATAAGTCAAAAGCAAACACACTATTAGACCAAGGCATCTAGTTTGATCAATAGTACCTTCAAATTAAGGATCTTTGGAATCAGCAGTATATATACAGTGAATTTGATCATTCATCAAGTAGCTAATTAGAAGTGCACTAATAGTCTCTAGGAAAATAATCAGCTAAAAAATTGTGTAAAAAAAAAATGATGGCATCAAATAAGAATTTTTTTTTTTGAGATAGTTTCAACCAATGACGTCCGTTTTTGATAATATCTTTTTATTATTAGACTAAAACACATATCGGTTTTTGGTGTAGGCGGGGATTGAACCCTAAATCTCTTATTTAATTATTAGAGACTTTACTTGTTGAGCTAACTAGAACCCACAATAAGAATAAATAGACAAATTAGGACCAAAGTGGACCGAATAGGACAAATGTGGAATGAATAGGGCCAAAGTGGACAGAATGGACCGAAAAAGAACCAAAGTGAACAAAATGAACTGAATAGGACCTAACCGGACCAAATGGCCTGAATAGGACTGAAGTGGACGAAAGTGGATAGAATAGACTGAATTGGACTAATGTAGATCAAATAGGACTAAATTGGACCGAATAGAAGTAAAGTTGACAGAATGGACTGAATAGAACCAATGTGGACCAAATAGAACTTTAGTGGACAGAATGGACCATATTGGTCCAAATAGAAACAAATTAGACCGAATATAACAGAATGGACTGAATAGAACCAATGTGGACCGAATAAGAATTTTGAATATTTATCATTTTTATTGCATCTTATGGCTCATATTTCTAATTTTTAATGTCTATTTTCTTTGTATTTTTTAACTCAAAACTAAAGAGTTTATCCCAAATATAATAAAATTCCATACTTTTCAACATAAAAATTAAGAAAAAAAAAATTGAAATTTTGAGCTAAACTTGAAAAGACAGCCTATAAAAAGAAGGCGAAAAGCACATTTTCGTCCCTACATTTTTACACGATTTCCATTTTGGTCCCTAAATTTTTTTTTTACCGTTTTTAGTCCCTATCCTGGAAAACGCCTATTGTTTTAGTCCTTACCGTCAGCCAACTAACGGAAAAAGCTAAGGTGGCTAACGGCACATTAAAATAATAATTAAAAAATTTATTTTGGCATTAAAAAATGCCACATCAGCATTTAAATTAAAAAAAATTAATTTATTAATTTTAACTAAATAAAAAAAATTAAAAACAAAATTAAAAACAAAAAAAACACATAAATTGAGATCTAAAAGCAAGAACAGTAAGAACACAAATACATATTTAAGAACAAGAATATTTTCCTTTATTTGACATTTTCTCTTTTTTTTTTTTTCCTTAGAAAACAAACACAAGATTAAGCAACAACACAAACAGAAATCCAGTAAGAGCACGAACACAAACACAAACACAAACACAAATGCTGACAAATCCAGCACACAAACTCATCAATCCTTCTTCAGCAAAACCAGCAACAAGCCAAAAAAACACAAATAAAAATCCAAAGAGTCCACGGCACAGTCCCCAGAACAACCCAAAAACACAAACACAAGAATAAAAGGCAACAATGGCAGAACAATGGCGACGGCCATGTTCAGGAGGGCACTCCCACGCACCTCCGCCTTATCTCAATACACATGCGCCTGAGCTCACGCAAGCGAGGCCGAAGCTCTGCAAGTCGAACAAAAGGCACGCGCCTCCATGGCGCTCAAAACCTTCTCGATCTACCGCTGGACCCCAGAAAACCCGACGAAGCTGGAGCTCCAGGACTACCAGATCGACCTCAAGGACTGCGGGCCCATGGTCTTCGACGCCCTAATCAAGATCAAGAATGAGGTGGACCCCACGCTCACGTTCCGGCAATCGCGCCACAAGGGGATCTGCGGCTGAGCTCTCAGGCGCCGTGGGTGACCTCGGCACCTACATCCCCATCGTCCTAACCCTCACCCTCGTCTCGCACCTCGACCTCGGCACAACTCTCATCTTCACCTCCCTCTACAACATCGCCACTGGTCTCCTCTTCGACATCCCCATGCCAGTCCATTTGGGTGTTGGTTTTGTTTTAAATTTCTGGGTTTGTTTTTTTGTGGGTTTGATGATTTTTCTGGGTTTATGGGTTTGATTTGTTGGAGGTTTCGGTGGAGGATGGTGTTTGGATGGAGGTTTCGGTGGAGGATGGGGTTTGGAGGTGGTGGCCGTGGCATGCATCAAGAAGAGAATCCATTGTTGCACTAGTGGGTATCTGGGTTTGCTTGAAACTTGGACGAGTGGGTATCTGGGTTTGTTTGAGACTTGAGTGACGAATTTTGTTTAGATTTGGGTTTATGGGTTTATTTCTTTGATTTATTTATGGTTTGGTTTGGTTTCCTGGATTTATTTCTTGTTTTTCTGGATTTGATGGAGTAGATTTGGTTGCTGGATTTGGATTTGGATTTGGGGTTTGCTGGAGATTGGATTATTTCATGGATTTAGGAAGAACACGAAGAACATCTTCAGTTCTTAGGAAAAAATAATTGAAAAAAAAAAATTAAGTTTTGTTTTTTAATTTATTTTTTTTGGTTTAAATTTTCTGACGTGGCTTTTTATATATAAAAAATTATAATGCTGATGTGGCATATAAAAATGCCAAATAATATTTTTTTAACAATATTTTAATCGCCTCATCAGCACCACATCAGCTAATAGAATCTTCCGTCTGCCACCTCAGCTTTTTCCGTTAGTTGGCTGACGGTAAGGACTAAAACAATAGGCGTTTTCCAGGATAGGGATTAAAAGCGGTAAAAAAAAAATTTAGGGACCAAAATGGAAATCGTGTAAAAATGTAGGGACGAAAATGTGCTTTTCGCCTAAAAAGAATCAATTTAAGATCTAATTAATCTAAAATGGATTGAAGAGGACCGAAATTGACCGAGTGGACCAACTTGGATTGAAGTAGACCTAATTGGAATGAATGAGACTGAAGTAGACCTAATCGGACCGAATAGAAATTTTTTAAAGAGAACAACTCATGTATGGCTTAAATTTAATTTTATTTTATCATAAATTAAAAATTTTATTTTTATTATAGATACAACTCATGTATGGCTTGATGCTGCACTGATATTGCATAGATACGGCACAGAAAACTTTGAAGTTAAAGGACTCAGCCAAGGATATAGCAGGATCAAGTGAAGGATCTGGTAACACAGTATATATATGCATACAAAGGTATGTTTGTATGAGCTTTTCAAGGTCTGTGACTTGTAAATTTAAATAACATTTGTTAGTAGACACTAGACAGTAGACATTTTCTTTACTTTATTTGTCACCGCTTTTTTGGCCACTTTGAATAATATAGCTCTAGTTGCTATTATATAATTGGAGTTTATATGCCATTACATAATTTAGACATGGCGGAATCTGAGTGTAGATAACAGAGGTTATGCTGCATGTTTCAGCAGGCAAACACAGGGGAAAACTGAAAATAATGTGCAAAGAAGTTTATACTTCTCAAGAATTCTATAGCTTCATCTAGGACAAGGTTCAGCAACTGGTCATAACCTTTCAAGGTCCCTGTGGCAGTAACAACTCAATCAGGTCCCTCTAATTATGAAATCAAGGTCAAAATGAGAACGAAAAGTACATAACCATCACATAACTACATAAAAAGTCCATGAAATATACTAGATTGAAGAATGTTTAACTTAATTAAACAAAAATGCAACAGTTTTTCAGTATGCATTAATTGTTGCATGACAGGGCTAACAACATTATTTGAGGGTTAAAGCATGGAAATGGAACAGAAGAGTTATGTTCAAATTGGTTTATAGAAGCTTGTGAAATAGCAATAATAATAGCTCGAATAAAAAAATAATGGTTGATCCACAGTTTTACATAGAACATAGGAGTGGAACTGGAAACAGAAGTATCATACAAAATTATGCCAATGCTTTCAATGTATATTATACAAGTTTAATTATTTATATTATCTAAAGATCTCAAAAAATTTATGTCTTAGGTCATCAACAACCTCACCCCATACAATATAAATTTGTTAATACCAATTGATCTGATCACTTATTATTTTCCTCAGCTTTGGGACCATCTAACGAGGAGCATTTTACCTTGAAAACAGATAGTAAGATCATGATGAGCTCCTAATATAGCTTATTCATATAGCTTTTTAGCTTATTTGCTTATGTACAACTTTTTAAAACTCACATTTTTAAGACAACTATACTTTAAGCAAAAGGCAACATCCAAGTGCACTCCAAGTAAAATGCATGCTGTCTACAACTCATAAATGCAAATGTCAAATTTTCTCTAATAAATACATTATGTAGATATGTGGTAGCACCTGAACAATATTTTCCTGAATGAAAATCCAATTTTACAGAATCTACCCAAAAAAAAAAGAACCTCTTGAAGACAACACTCTACATTGATAATAATTTTTCCAAACACAAAGTCGTTAATTGTGATTTCACCTATTCTTCCGTTAACTGGAACACAAACTCTATGTTTTACTGGCATTAGAATCTATTGAAGACAACACTCTATATTTCATAAGGTCCATATTGATTTTTAGAAACCCAACAGGCATTAGGGGGAATCAATTTTCTTTTTCCTGATAATAAGTATAGTAGGGGCAACAAATGCATGGCCAGCCAATTTTATGAAATTAAAAAAAAAAAAAAATTACAGCCTCAATCTAATTTCAAAACTAGTAAAAGAACAAATAAAATCTTTCAAATTGGAAAATCTGACAGTAATAACTTAAAGAGAGATACAGGTAATCATAATCAGGATTATAACTACGGATTGAAAACTTGAAACTGCACATATACAGTTTTTTTTTTTTTTGGTTGATAAGATGCACATATACTGTCTAAATGAGCATGTTTAACAAGATAATGAAGAAATAAAACCTGACCATACTATTTATTCTTTCACGAATTAAAAAAATCAAATAAGTAGTCAATGAAAAACCTGTAACCACAAACCCTCTTAAAATAAGAAACGAAATGAAAATCGGAAAGGGTTTTATAGAGAGTGGAACAGTAGAAGAAGGTATAGGAAGGTTTGGCGGTTAAACACGAGTGAGGACTTATTTTTGTGTTTTCTTTTTTATGATTTTTAATTTGATATTATTAAATGGTTTACATACTATAAATGGTGATAATAAGTATAAATTACATATTTCAATGTGGTCCTTAAACTTTTATTGTGTTAATTTGATTCTTAATATTTCAGTGCCGTGTCAATTTAATCTAACCTGTTATCTCTTTGATGAAAATTACTAACATGGCAAATGACAAAAAAAAAAAAAAAGTTTATTACCACATCAACGGAAACTAATTTTTTATTTTGGCCGTTAACCACGTCAGCAATTTTCATTCAAGAGATAATGGTAAAAACTAAATTGACATGATAATAGAGACTAAATTAACACAATTGAAATGTTAGAGACCAAATTGAAGTGTGGTGTAAAAGATAGAGATCAAATACGTAGTTTACCCTAATAATAAATATCTATTCTATACTATTATTTAAGGTGCTTCTCCGGTTTGGACTTCTAGTAAACTTCAATTTTTTGATGCCCAAAATGCTCTCAAAACCAATTTACGAACAAAGGGTTTTTCCTTTAAAAAAAAAAAGTTACCTATAGTTTTTTTTTTTCATTTGTTCTCTTGAACATATCTACTCTCATGTTTTCACTAATTTTATACTCCCAAAACTAGTAGTTATTTTATTTTATATATCTCTCAATCTTTATCATATTTTCTCTTTCTTCTTCGAATCCTATAAAATCAAATACATTCCCGCACATCTATTTCCAAGTTCCCACTAATTTCAAATGAAGACAATCACCCAAACTCAATTAAGAAGGTATATGAATATACCATTTATTTTTAATAAATTTCATTATATTGCTTTCTCTTTTCTATTGTCTTTCTTTTTCTAATTGCTAAAAACACACACACACACACACACACACATCTAAGAGCATTCAAAATAGTGATCCTAAAAATTTTATCTTTTAGCAGTTCAAAAACCTATATTATCTATTTTTCTATCTCACTTTATAATACATCAAATATCAAAGGTTCTATATTTTTACCACTTCATTTAAAATAATACTAGGCAAAAAAATTAATGAATTTCGTAGGGAAAAAGTAATGAATAATTTCATTCCAAATTATATAGATTTGATAAATTTCAAATTAAAATGTTACCAAAAATGGTAACCTTGGGAGATTTAAAAAATATTGTGGTTGAGAATTTGAAAAATATAGTCGCTAAAAATGAATAAATGAAAAAAATTTACAAAAGGAAAAAAAAAAAAACCTAGTACTTGATTTTTTGAAAGTAACGTACCATACAAAAAGAAAAAAAGGAAAAGAAAAGAAAAGAAAGATAAAGATGAATCACTCCATAGTCCACACTCTAAATACTAATTTCTATCTTAAATATTTTTAATCCATTTAATAATATAAAATTTATAAAAAAAAAAAGTGAAAAAAATTACCACTACTTGATTTCTTGAAAGTAAAGTACCATACAAAAAGAAAAAAAGAAGAAGATAAAGATAAATCACTCCACAGTCCACAATCTAAATACTAATTACTATTTTAAATATTTATAATCCACTTAATAATATAAAATTTACAAATGAAAAAAAAAATACCCAATACTTGATTTCTTGAAAGTAAAGTACTATACAACATTGCAAGCAAATTGTAGTAATATGTGCAATTCTAATAAATTTTTAGTAAAAGTGGAAGCATGTGCTATGTTAAAATTTATGGACATAACAAAATTGCACAATAATTTGTGATATAAAAGTTTTGCAAAATAATATAGCCGTAGTATAATGTTATTTTTTTTTTTATAATAATAATAGCTCTATTGGTTGAAATTTCCCTCCCCCAACTACAACTATTGAAGGGTATTAAATTTATTTTATTTTATTTTATAGAAAAGGCTTCATGTTATTAATTTATTTTTCTTAATAATTTTTTAATGGGAGTTATATATGTAGTGTAGGGGCAATGGGCCCAAAAATATATGTTGGGCCTTGGCCTTGTCCAAGGAAGCTTAGTGGTTCGAGGATGGATCAATAGTAAGGAAGGCGTAAGACTTCGAACTTTTCAAGCCAACTATGACGATAGAGGTAGGCCGAGGAGTATCACCTCAGCTGAACGAAGAAGGGGCTAGAAGGTGAGTTCTATTATCTGGAGTGACATTCCAGGAAGTTCTGTTGGTAATGATATGCACCGTAAACATAAGAGTTGGGAAATATCTGGGGGAAAGTTGCTACCACCATTGTTTTCTTGGGCACTAATAGCAACTTTTTTCCTTTTTAGGTACAGTAATTCCTACCTTGGCACAAAATTCCCTCCAAATCGGTTTGAAGGAATCTCCTCCAACACGTGGAGATTAAGTAGACTCCAAGAATAGCTCAATTGATTGGAGACCTCGCCCTCATGAAGCGAAGGTCACTAAAAGTGGGGAGTAAGGGGACGCAAGTACAATGCCCAAACTGTGATTTGATAATAAAAACAATTTCTTCAGGTTCTCCTCTTTCCTACGCCTTGGCACATTTTGTATATGTAAATTGTGTGTATGTATGTATATACATTGTTTATATGTTTATGTGTGCACACAAAGTGTTTGAGAAATTGGCTATGCAAAAGTTTTGGCTGTTATACTTGAGTATAAGATATAGTAATTGCAATTAGCATCTTTGTTGATGATAGCTTGGTTCTGATATATGGATTAATCATTTTAAAGGGGTTTATGTACATTTGAAGAAAACTTGATTCCTTAAATCTATATGTAGTCTATGAACAAAGACCCAATTCCTTTTAACTTTGGATTTCACATTTGTTGGAAAATCATCATGCTTTATAGCACCCCCAAGTCAACGTTTCATTCATTTCAGGCCAAATGAATATTGTCCTCATTCAGTTAGAATAAGACCCAAGTTGCAAGAGTCTTGTAGCTTAACTAGTTGACAATTCTAGTATTTCCAACTATCAAATTATTACTGCTTATGTTTTTGCTACAAGTTGTATAATAGATTAATCCTTTCAGGTGATTGAGAACATTAATTTTCGAGGCTGGTGAAGAAGTTGCAATGGGCACTAAAGAGACACCACAAAAAATTGGCCTTCCACAAATTGTGAAGTTGGATATGGGATTGAAATTGGTAACTATTCCTTATTTTTGAAATTTTATTAATGAACAAGCGATTTTATTGATTACCTAGTTGATTCATGGATTTGCTTCTTTAAATTGCATTATCGTGAACATTCTAATATGAGACTAATTCATGTTCCAAGTGACTACTGAAGGATAATGGCAATTTGTCTAGTAGAAATCTTAGAGGATCATAGGAATATGTTTCATTAGCTCACGCTAAATATTTGGAGAAATTTAAAGTAGTTATAAAAAACACTTAGGAAAGCACAGAAACCACTACATGACAACTCAAATGATTATCTATGTATGTTTTTAATCACTGACTCTATGTGAAAAATCCTCAACGGATTTATATTTAGATCTCTTGGTGATTAACAATGCAGAGTAAGTAATAGATAGTGTTTTACGTAGTAGTTAAAGAAACATTTTTACCAAGTTTTGCTTCTACTTAAACGTAAGATGTAAGGGTATTTTGAAAAATAAATAAATAAATAAATCCAGTCCAAAAAGGAGAAGTCTCTTAAATAATAGTATAAATAGTATTTGACGTGGAAATTAAAGAAACATTTTTACTAAGTTTTGCCCCTACTTAAATGTAGGCTATAGGGGTATTTTGGAAAAAAAAAAATCAAATCCAAACAAGAAAGCCCCTTAAATAGTAGTATAGAAAAGACAACCACCACAAAACCCTATTGAAACTAGCCCCAACCACCTCCACCACCACTTCACCAGCCAAAACCAGTGGCAATCACAACCCATTGCAAAGAAAAAAAAAAAATCCCATAACCCATCACCACTAGCTACTTCCACAACCAAAATCAACTTCCACCACCACCACCACCACCACCACTAACCATACCACAGCCACACCACCACTAATCACCGATCCAAACCATTCAAAACCAACACAACCCAACCTCAACTCCATCGAAACCCAACCACATAAAAAATCACAACATAAAGTTAGAACCCACCACAAAACCTAGCAACCCATGATGACGTTCACCCAGAAAGCCAAAGATGCACAAGAGAAGGGCAGAGAACCCAAAAAAAAAAAAAAAAAGAGAGAGGCAAAGAACGAAGGGATAGATAATGAGAAGAGAGAGGCTAAGTCTGAGAAGTGAGAAACGAAGAAAGTGAGAGAAAGACGTTTGGGGTATTTAAAAAAAAAGGTTTTAATATTAAAAAATACTATGTTCACAACATAACATTATTGTTGAAGGAGATTTGGCAACCAGCTACAATAACTGCAACAAGAGTTTACTATAGTAGTGAGCCAAATTTTTTTTAACTTTAATACTATTGCGACTTGAAAGAGGTTTTTTAATATTTACAGCCCGTTTGGTTCAACAGTTCAAACACATTGTTTAGTTTTCAAACCACAAAACTATATTGCCCAAAACCAGAAAATAACGTTTGGTGGCCCATCTGTGTTCACGTTCAGTTTGAAAAATGTTGTTCAAAATGATGGGCTTTTTAAAACATGGTCCGGGCTGATTTCAAACAATAAACACACATTTGAGTGGCAATTCAGTAATAAAATTGAAAAATATGGGGCCCACCTGATCAGCCTTTCTATAAATTAAACACACATACCAAAAATATGGGGCCCACCTGATCAGTCTCTCTCCTGATTAAAAAATATTATTTTGTACTTTTTGCCAGCTTTTTTTACAAAATTAAACACACATACCAAACACATTTTTATGTTTTTTAAACACTAAAAACTATTGTTTAAACTATAATACCAAACACTTTTTTTTGTTTTTTAAACACTAAAAAATACGTTTTTCAACAACACTTTTTAAACAATACTTTTTACATTTTTTTAAACAACAATTTTTAGACTCTATGACCAAACAGGCCCTTAAGATGCTAAAATAGCTTTTTAGTAGGTTAATTAGTATTAATCTATAAGTGTACCTAAAAGCATCTAAATTTTTTTTACACTTCAATTTTCCACGTCACTAATTTTTAATTATTTATTTTTTAAGTTTTATTTGTTAAAAAAAAAAAAAAAAAATCCCGATTGTTTTCAAACGCACAGCCCTTCACCTCCCGGCTCCCCTCTCTTTCTCTTCCCCAGGCTCCTTGTCAGTCCCCTCAAACCCGTCTCTCTGCGCGCCGTTGTAATAAAAAAACATCAGTAAGTTTTTCTCACCATTTTTCGAGTTTCATGGAGGTACTGTTTTCTATTTAGTGTTTTTTTTTTTTTTTTTTTGGGGTATTCTTGGCTCTATTGTATAATTTTTGCTATGCTTGTTTGTTAATTTGTTAGGAATTTAAGGTGTGGATTTCAGTATTCTTGGTTATTTATATCTGTTGATTTGAGTTTATTCATTGTTTTGTTGAAACTGGTATAGAACTCAGTGAATATTATATGCCAGAATTTGGGAATCTTTTTTTTTTTTTTTAATGAGGTTATTAATTTTTGTAATCCACAACTCT
Source organism: Quercus suber (assembly GCF_002906115.3). Lineage (NCBI taxonomy): Eukaryota > Viridiplantae > Streptophyta > Magnoliopsida > Fagales > Fagaceae > Quercus > Quercus suber. Next base: position 282,525 of record NW_027069484.1, read on the forward strand.
TTTGATTGATAGAAAATTATTAGTACACACGGAATCTAGATTATGGGGAAATTATTATCTCATAATATCAATTTGTTTGTTGATTTGTTGCTTTTTTTTTGTGAAAGCTTTATTGGGGTAGTTGTGTTGAAGGACATTTAAGGTTGATGACATGAAAGTGGAAGCAATTGGACTTGTTTGGCATACGAATTTAGTGAGCTTTACTCGGTGATTTTGCCAAATGAACTTACAGGGTTTTCTCCTCATGCTTTAAATTTTACAGTCTACTATGTTTTCATATTTTTAATTTAACTTGAATAACATTGTTTTCTTGGGTGCATTGATGTGCTTGAATTCTTAAAGTAAAAGTTAACACTTAACACTTATCATTAATATTTTATATAAAATTAACTCAATAAAGTCGAATCTTCCACATGAAGAGTAAAATTAACTCAACATTGTTTTCTTGGGCACTAATAGCAACTTTTTTCCTTTTTAGGTACAGTAATTCCTACCTTGGCACAAAATTCCCTCCAAATCAGTTTGAAGGAATCTCCTCCAAGAATAGCACAATTGATTGGATTTCTCGCCTTCATGAAGCGAAGGTCACTAAAAGTGGGGAGTAAGGGGACGCAAGTACAATGCCCAAACTGTGATTTGATAACAAGAACACTTTCTTCAGGTTCTCCTCTTTCCTACGCCTTGGCACATTTCATATATGTAAATTGTGTGTATGTATGTATATTCATTGTTTATATGTTTACGTGTGCACACAAAGTGTTTGAGAAATTGGCTATGCAAAAGTTTTGGCTGTTATACTTGAGTATAAGATATAGTAATTGCAATTAGCATATTTGTTGATGATAGCTTGGTTCTGATATATAGATTAATCATTTTAAAGGGGTTTATGTACATTTGAAGAAAACTTGATTCCTTAAATCTATATGTAGTCTATGAACAAAGACCCAATTCCTTTTAACTTTGGATTTCACATTTGTTGGAAAATCATCATGCTTTATTGCACCCCGCAAGTCAATTTTTCATTCATTTGAGGCCAAATGAATATTGTCCTTATTCAGTTAGAATAAGACCCAAGCTGCAAGAGCCTTGTAGCTTAACTAGTTGACAATTCTAGTATTTCCAACTATCAAATTATTACTGCTTATGTTTTTGCTACAAGTTGTATAATAGATTAATCCTTGCAGGTGATTGAGAACATTAATTTTGGAGGCTGGCGAAGAAGTTGCAATGGGCACTAAAGAGACACCACAAAAAATTGGCCTTCCACAAATTGTGAAGTTGGATATGGGATTGAAATTGGTAACTATTCCTTATTTTTGAAATTTTATTAATGAACAAGCGATGTTATTGATTACCTAGTTGATTCATGGATTTGCTTCTTTAAATTGCATTATGGTGAACATTCTAATATGAGACTAATTCATGTTCCAAGTGACTACCGAAGGATAATGGCAATTTGTCTAGTAGAAATCTTAGAGGATTATAGGAATATGTTTCAGTAGCTCATGCCAAATATTTGGAGAAATTTAAAATAGTTATAAAAAACACTTAGGAAAGTGCAGAAACCACTACATGACAACTCAAATGATTATCTATGTATGTTTAGATCTCTTGGGGATTAAAAATGTGGAGTAAGTAATTTAATAGTTAATCACAAAAAATAATAATCTATAACCCAACGGTATATGTATATATATTCACAATATAATAACTCAGCAGATTATACATATATACCATAGATAAATATCAAAGGAATAAGAAATTGGTTACACACCAATAACCCAATCGGTCTTATGGTACGGTTTGAGGGTGAGGGGAGGGGTTCGGGTAGTAAAGGGGAGATTTCTAACCATTTCAAAAATCGTAAGTGGTGACACATAGAATGGTCATGAAGTGGAAAACCAAAGGAAAACCCTTTTCAGTGGAAAAATCACTACCTGGACAAGACTATTGCATTGAAATAAAGGGACAGTTACATGGTCAGCGACTTATGAAACCTTTGCCTGGCCTAGACCATTGCAACCGTTGCAAACTCCCTGCTTGTCTTCCTACTGCAGTAGTCCCAGATTCTCTGGAATCCTTGTATAGTTGTCTTTTCTTAACCAAAACTTTTATTAATCTAAGAAGCTCTTGAAGGTTTTCCTTAGTGAGCCCCCAATGGATTTTAGCTCTATGGTTTCAACCGCACTTTGCTCACAATGAGATTGAAATATAGGTGGGGTAAATCAATGAGTTCCATGATATTGGCTTGATTAATGAAGTGTAAAAGAATGCTCATGATCAAGAATACAATAAGATGAGGGAGAGGGGAATATTTGTTGTTTGGCTCTCAAAAGCTCTCTCTCTCTCCCTCTCTCTCCAGATGGAAAAACTCTCTCTCTCTCTCTCTCTCTCTTAGATGGAAAAATGAAATGGCTGAAGTTCTAAGATTTGGTTTTGTTCTCTATGTGCTTTCTCCACATGGCAGCAGCCAACTTGAAGAATCTCTTCTAACCCCACTGCATGCATTAAATGAACTTCAAATTAGTCAATTCTGCTTGCTGAAAACTAAAGGCTTCCCGCGGCTTCCTTTACACTCTTTGTGGAATTCAAAAACTTAATGGCTTGCTCTAGCAGGCTTTAATGGCTTAAGCAAGGAGGTCTAAATTGCTTTTAAGCAGGCCAAAAGCAATGTTTTAAGCAAAATTCTAAATGAATAGTAGTCTAACTGGGATCTCAATGGACTGAGTTTCTATAGGGATCTATTGAACTGTGGCTCTCGATCAATCGAGAATTTGTTGAAATATGTCTCTCTCTACTGATTGAGGAACTATTGAGGATAAACAGATTTCACTTTATTTTATTGACCCAGGAATAGAAACACTTATTCTAAGTACACTCACAAATATCAGCCTACTAAAATTTTAACACTATGTAATGGTCATGCTGACTTATTTAAACTTAATGGGTCATGTGATTAAAATAAATGTGGATGGTCATTTAATTGGATAAGTTTTGGTCCCTCGGGGAAGTGGTAGGGAAGACTCAAATTAGTGACCTTCGCTTTGTGAGGCAAAGTCTCTGGTCAATTGTGCCATCCTTGGAGTCTACTTAATCTCCACGCGTTGGAGGAAATTCCTTCAAACCAATTTGGAAGGAATTTTGTGCCAAGGTAGGAATTACTACATTTCAAAGCCCTAAAATGATGGGCTTTTAGAACTCTTCTATGCTTTCTGCTTGATTAGGTGGTTTCTTAGCAGGTCTCCGGGGTTTTTTTAATTTTTTAATTTTAATTTTTTTTAATTAAATTTTATTTTATTTTAAACTTGTGTTTTCTCCCAATTAGTTTTAAATTGGGTGACCAGAGGCTATAAAATGCTTGAGACACACTAACACAAAGTACAATCAGAGTAATCAGTATCGTTATTATCTTATACTTAAGAATTCCGCATGCATTGGGTATCAACAAAGGCATGAGGTTTATGAGAGCTAATATACTGCATTCTTGTCTTATCTAGAGTGCCCAAGGTCATATGGAGTTTTTGGGTTATCTTTCACATCCATAGAATAAACACACAAGTATGGACACAATAGGGCGGGTAATTATGTACGTAGGACAGGTCCTAAGTACAATACATTCTCCACTTTGCTGTTATTGCCAATTCTCCAAACTATGTTCAAGATGAATTTTTTGAGCATGACAAATACAATCTACTAACATGCAGGCTGAACAATGGGTTAATAATATGACTAAAGCTGCAGAGAATGAACAGCCAGAAGTAGAATCAGAGGGTCAACCTTATAGGTCAGTATAAGTGTATAACCATCTTTGCTGTCTGTTATGGCTATTATTGTTAATGGGAAATTGTAAGTTGTTCACCACAACCCTTCACATTTTCTTGTAGGCTTGGATTGGGTGCGAAGCTCTCACGCCAACCTAAACATGGGCCTTCAAACGATCCACTTGAAAAGAAACTACGTGCTAAGTTAAACACTGGAAAAAGAAAAGCTGCTATTAGTGCCAAGGAATATACTCAATCTGCTAGAGATGGAGGTGATAATGAGGATGACGATGATGGGGATTTAGACAGCAGAACAAGTGCATTTGACAAGAAGCGAGCAAGAGCTCCTATGACTGTATTTTCACAGGCAAATAAAAAACTCAAGTAACTATTTTTCTGTGTTTGTGGAGTCCTTGAGGGTTGTCTTTTTTGTCATCTGTCACATGTACTTTTTTTTTTTGGATTGTCACATATAATCTTCCTGTGGAAGATTTATCTCTATTGAGTTAATTTTATGTAAAATATTCATGAGAGGTGTTAAAACTTAAAAGTGCTTTGAAATCACTCTGATGGACAAGCAGCTTAAAGATTGCAGAGCCCTGATGGGTTCCAAGAAGCTCAGATATTTCTAGGCTAAACTTGGTCACTCGAAAACATTGTGTAAAAGTTTACATGCTATCTATAAAATTCTGGAAAAAGAATTCATTGTCTTTTTTTTTTTTTTTTTGATAATCTGCAATAACATTAAACCAGATAAGGAGAACAAGGAAGGTAATCCGCCCTACAAACAGACTCTAAAACAGCAGGGAGATTACCATTATTGAAAAAGGACTGACATGAGGTTAGAGCAAATTTGGCAACTTCATGTGCTGCTGCGTTGCCTAATCTCCTAACCCAACCAAACTTAACAGAGATAAAACTAAAAGAAAGACTACGGATATTGCTGATATAGGTGCTGATCAACCAGTCTGGTATGGTGTCTTCAGTTGATAAGCAGTCAAAACATGCTTTAGCATCACCCCCGAAAATCACATGGGTCCATTTTTCCCGGTTGGCAATCTCAACTGCCCATAGCAAGGCTGCTGTTTCGGCTTGGGGGGTGGGTGGGGTTGGGGGAGTCAAGAGGATTGGCATCTCCCCCAAATATTAATCACTTCTCCTTTATGATTTCGAGCGATAACACCTTGAGCTGAGGTAGAGTCGGAGACAGTAGCGTCAACATTAATCTTGATCCATCCTGTGGGGGTGGGGACCAGGTAGTGACAGCTTCAGAAGAAGGCTTAGGAGGAACATTAGCAAACAGCTTGGAGCTTTCTAAGAACTTGGATTTCACAGATTTTGCTGACTTATGGATGTCTACGTGGTCTTCTTGGTATAAAACACAATTTCTTATATGCCAAATCTCATCCACAATGAGGGCCATATTTAAGGTGATAAGCCACGCTTCTTGAGTAGGGATAGCTGAGATAGGAGACTCCAAGATTAATTTTATGATATCCACATGTGATTGGACCCCCTCCAAGTCAGCTCTGAACCCCTAGCAAGCTAAATGCCAGAGACACCTGGAAATGGGGCATACAAAGAAGAGATGCAAACTTGATTCTGTACCACTTTTGCACAAGGGGCAGGTAGGGTCAACATGTTCCAATCTAGTTGAAAGATTTACTTTGGTGGGGATCCAATTTGAGCCTATCCTCTAGAGTAGGATTTTGATTCTCTCCGGCAATCTTGTCTTCCACTGTTTCTTCCATAGACCTTCAGAGCGGTTGGGACTTGGCTCATGAGCAATAGCTTCCTTATAGGCTGATTTAACAGAGAACCTCCTCTTGGGATCCAAAATCCACATAAGTTTGTCCTGCATAGGACTGACATGGAGAGGAATTTTTAGTATGGCATGAGCTGAAGCCTCATCAAATAACTCATAGATGAGCCTTGAATTCCAACAATGAGTAGAAGCATTGAAAAGCTGTGATACTAAAAGAAGAGTGTGTCTCATAGAATCGGTTTTGGGAAGAGGCTTAAAACCATGGATCCAAAGAACCCACGGATCAGACCACACACTAATAGAAGCACCATCTCCAATGAGGTAACATGCTCCCTTGATATCACTAGTTGTATAGTAAACGTTATATGTCTTAATACGTTCCTTATGTAAACATGACACAATTTTAAAATCTATTCCTGCCTCCAAGCGGTCCAAAAGCTTAATAGGTTCCCTCGAAATTGTGGCCTTCCAATATGTTGAAAAATTTTGGGCAATGCTGAAGAATAAACTCAATTCAATGAACCTTAATCCCAATCAAATTAGGTGTGGATATGAGTTTAATATCTAATTGAATGGATGACTTGAATTTTTCAGTCATTTTATAACCTTATTTAATCATGTTATTTAGCTGAGTCTTGAAGCTCAATTAATACTTTTTAGCATTTTTAACGGAAACATTCAGAGTTCAAATTTCCCTTCCCCATCTATCAGATTATTAAATGAAAAAAATTACACCATTTATTCCCTCCCTAATTAGCATATTATTATTCATTACTTTAATAACTAATATTTTAGGCTTTTATCTATCTCCTTTAATTTTCTTAAAATTAATTAATTCACTCTTTCTCAACATTGCATTGATTGCTTTCAATTGCATGTGCCCAATCATCTTAAACTTATGCATATGCTTCCAATTGCATTTGATTCTTCTTTATCTTTTCCTCAAGAGGAACCACCTTCACCTTGAACTTATGTTTTCATTCTTGATCCATCTTTCCTAGAATACCTATTCGTCCATCATAATGTTCTCATTTTGGTTATGCTTGTTTCAAGAACATGTAACTTCTTAACAGACCAACAATTTGTACCATAGATCATAGTAGGTCTTATATAGTTTTATAGATATTTTATGATTACACCATAATTCTGATGAGGGGTGCACATAGAACTTGATAACTTGACCCAATCCAATCTAGATGCAATGAATTTATTTTTCTTGGGTTTGCTGGGTGTATATTGAGTTTAATTTTTCTTAAAAGTATAAGTTTATTTATTTATTTTTTCAATACAAGAAAATAGTATCTTAGCCTTTGGCCAAATTATTTCATTTACTATCTATGAGATATCCTAGAAATCTCATGGACCAATAATATGGTGGATAAAATTCTGTATTATACCACAACTATAAAAAAATTATCTATTCTTATGCATTGCGTGGGTTTGCTACTAATTTAAATAAATCTAACTTGTCTCACAAGGTTTTCATATAGCAATAGTCAAACTTTTCATATAATATCCAAATCAAATGTTTAAAGAATATAAAAATGTTTCTTCATTATAAGCATAGTTTGATATTCAAAACTATTTTTGGTAAAACCCCAAAATAGTAAACACCACTTACCATATTCGCTTTGCAAGACCAACAACCAACCACTTTTGATTCACCTCCATCAATTACACGAATCTTCCACCGTTCTAATGCTTTAATAGTATAAATATTGACAACACTAAATATTTCTCAATTTTTTCATTGATCTACTTGCTTTGTGATCCAATTGTTCTATTCCCCAAATGAATAAGCTGGATAAAAAATAGATTGATAAAGTCAACGATTTTTTTATTTTATTTTTTTATGAAAGAAAAAGTAAACACCTATTAGATTTAGAATACTGCTAGACCTTGAATAATTCCAAGATTGTGGGGATAATTTGAAAAGTCAACGCATAGATTAGAGATCAAACGTGCGTGTGTGGTGCAGCTTAACGAGGGCAAGCTTATATATAACTTATATACTTGACATCATTATTAATCTGCAGCAATAATGAGCAGTACATTATGATAAAATTTTAATCTTATTGACTGAATACAATCGTGGACACATGCATGTAGAGGAATCCAGGTCCCATATAATAACATCAAGACCAAAACATAAGCTGTGGTTGACTATGCTTACCATGAATATTCCATGAATTATTTGAAGAAGAAGCAGCACGTTAAGAGCACTAAATCATCACAAAGTCAATGAATAAAATTTGATGTCTTGTTATAAATAGCAGAATAGGGAAAAGTGTCATTCTTCACAGTAAGCAAAGAAAGCATAATAAAAGGACTCTTTTAAGTTCATCTTGTTATAAATATGTTCCACATGCAAATCTTCCTCTACCAGTAGATTTGTCATAATACAGTTTATCATTTATACTACTGAGTGTATCAATTATAAACTCCTAATACTATGGCTTTACAACTATCATATCTTCTCTCCTTGTTGCTTCTTGTACTGTTTCTGCCATATTCCACCACTGCTCAAGCGTCCAGCAACCAATCTCTATGCTCATCCCTTATTGCACAGGAAAACTGCTCTTACTGAGCATCGCCTTCTGGTGACTTTGCTTTTGGTTTCCCACAAATTGGAAATGGAAGCTATCTACTAGCCATATGGGGTTTTTTTTTTTTTTTTTTTTTTTTAAAAAAAAAAAAATAAAAAAAAAAAAATCTTATAGTTCATTAATATTAGATTCTTAGTATTTTTCACTCATTAACTCATTTGACATAAAGATTAAAAAACTTAAGTGGACACATGATACAAACTTAAGTTGATAATTATGGTGTGGTCCACACATAAATTTAGACATATGGTACAAAATTAAATTCTAATTTCAAATTCTCATTAAACTTTCTCTGAGCTTTGCCTATTAATATATACTAGCCACGAACCCATGCGTTGCGCGTGATAATTACTTTTAAGGTGGTTTTATTAATATATTTTTTACAATTTAAATTAATTTAATAAATAATAATGTATTTCGTAATCATATTTTTATTTATTATAGGAAAAATCATAAATGTAATATAAGAACAATCATAAATCATAAATATAAATTTTGTCGTACCAAAATGAAAACAATACGATTTTTCTTAGAAATTCAAAAGGCAAGTTAATGAAAATAATCATTTTTTAATAAAACTTATTTATTACATTTTGTGAATCACTAAAAAGAATATTAAGTTTGGAAATTATTCTTTTAGTTTTAAACAAACTTTTTCAAACCTTAATTATTTTTTCTGCCTGTAATCCAAAACACTGAAAAACGTAACTAAAAAAATTAATAAAACTTAATAATGGTTAATTGGACCAATTAGGAAAACAATTTGTTGTTGATAATCTATCAAGGTTATTTTCTTTGCAGAAAATTGTAATTTTATCCACCCAAAACATATTATCAAATAAACAATTATTAGTAAAATCCAAGAATTAAATTTCTATATATGCATTGCTATAAAATAATAATAATAATAAAAATAAAATTGCAAAAGCTAAAATTTTTCATTCATCCGATTAAGAGTGCAAAACCTTTTCTTTTCTCTAAATAAATGACATTATAGAGTACTTCTAATACAACTATTAAAAGTACTTTGTCCACCACAAAGGATTAAAAAATAAACAAAAATTAGTAAAGTCTCATAGTAACAAAATGGAAGAGAGAGAGAGAGAAAACTTTTTTTTTTTTGTGTGAGAGAAAACAATGTATAAAATGGAAGAGATAGTAACAAATTTATAGTAAGAGGGTGGGAATAAGAAGAGACAAAAATAAAAGAAGATGAAGGGAAAGAGGAAGAACGATATTAATGTAGAGGGTAGTGGGGAGATGAAAAGGTAAGGGAGAGAAAAAGGATGGAGAAGTAGTGGAGAGATGAAAAGGTAAGGGGGAGAAAGGTTGGAGAAGTGTAAATATTAAAAAAAATAAATGTTAAAAATAATTATAAGAAAATTGGAAAGAAAAAAGATAATGATGTGGACACTGATGTGGCTCAATTAGAGCATAGCAACAATAAATACTATGCTTCAGCTTTTAGATATATATATATATATATATAGATGAAGGGAAAGTGGAAGAATGATATTAATATAAAGGGTAGTGGAGAGATGAAAATGTAAGGGAGAGAGAAAGGCTGGAGAAGTAGTGGGGTGATGAAAAGATAAGGGGGGAGAAAGGTTGGAGAAGTGTAAATATTAAAAAAATAAATGTTAAAAACAATTATAAGAAAATTGGAAAGAAAAAAGATAACGACGTGAATGCTGATGTAGCTTAACTGGAGTGTAGAAATAATAAATGCTTCGCTTCAGCTTTTAAATATACTAGTCGCATACCCGCGCGTTGCACGTAATAATTTTTTTAAGATAGTCTCATTAAATATTTTATTAATACTATAATTTTAGTTATAAACCATTGGTTTTTCATTCGTTTTTAAGTTAATAAAAACCTTAAATATACATTTTTTTACCTTTATACACACACATATAGTGAATTTTTACACATATCTTTAAGAAAATTTTATATATTTCACTTTTTTGGATGCGTAAAATTATAGACTACTACTCCATAATAATAGTGACTAATTAATTATATATATATATATATTAGTGATCTCATTTGTAGCGCTTCTTACTATTATCATATATTAACTAACTGAAGATTTGCATAACAAAGACGATAAATGAGAGGTAGCATTGTTCATTAGATTTTTGAAAGTAATAACGTATGAAAATTATATATATATATATATATAATGAGGTTAAATGAAATGTCAAAAAATGGATTTTTAAATTTTCTAACTTTATTTCTTATGTAATTTCTACAACTATCAGAGAATATCTCTTTTTTAGTTATAATTAATACGGTTTCCATAATTAGAGTTTGATCAGTTTTAAATTTAAATTTAGTACTATGATTGTATTTAATTGTTAATTTTTGATTTAATTTTTTAAGTGAATTTAACGGTTTATGTTACTACATTGTAAAGTTTTTAATGTTCTCCACACAGTAATCTCTATTTTATTTTTTACTTCTCCTTACAACCTCTTTGTTTTCCAATTAACGATTATTAATTGACGTTTGTTTTTTTTTTTTTTTCTTTATCTACTCTTTATTACTTTGTATTGGTTTCTCTCTCTCTCTCTCTCTCTCTCTCCATTGGCAACCTATTGTTTTCCAAAATTTGATGATGATTCTATAATATTAAATATGCATTATTAGTTTTTTTTTTTTTTGGTATTTCATTCTTCCTTTAATTGAGGGAGAAAGAGTGGGAAATAACCACTTTTTTGTGTGAGAAAATTATGTAAAGAATGGAAGAGTGAATGACAAATTTATAGTAAGAGGATGATAATAAAAAGAAAAAAAAATAATAAAGGAAGATAAAAGGAAAGAGGAAGAGTGCTATCAAGGTAGAATTTTTGGAGAGATGAAAAGGTAAAGAGAAGGAGAAAAGTTGGAGAAAGTGTAAATGTTAAAAAAATTAGTACAATTTGATGAGCACAATTTTCTTTTATTTGAATTTAAGTAAAATATTACAGTTTTTATTTTTTAAAACAAAAAGAGAGAAAATATAAATAATTTAATGATAAGGAGGATGTGGTTGAATTTCAATATTGAGTAAAATAGAAGAGAAGAAAAAAATAAGAAAAATTAAAAGATATAACAATAAACACTAAATTATCCAAATTATACTATACAATAGAATACTATTTTATTTTTATCTACTATCTTTAATTTTTTATAATGTAATCGGATAAAATTTAACAATCAAAGAGCAAAATAATAATAATAATAACTTAAAATACAAAACTAAAATCATATCAACCTAAATTAGAATTCTTAAAAACACAAAAATTTATCAAACTAAAGCGGAGATGCAATAAAAAATAAAAATCCACCAAAACATTTAGAGAGAGAGAGAGAGAGAGAGAGAGAGAGAGAGAGAGAAAACTATGCAAAGAATGGAAAATGGTGACAAATTTATAGTAAGAGGAAAGGAATAAGAAGAGACAAATAAAGGAAGATGAAAGAAAAGATGAATAGCAATATTAAAGTAGAGGGTAGTGGGAAGATGAAAAGGTGAGGGAAGAAGAAAGGTAGAAGAAAATGTAAATATTAAAAAAAAAAAAAAAAGTGAATGTAAAAAAATTATAGGAAAATTGGAAATAAAAAAGAAATATATATAGATGTTAAAACTGACAAAGATGAATATGTAAAGAAATAAATAATAATTATGTGGCGATGAGGTGGCACAACAGGAGCTCAGCAGCAATAAATGCCACGCTTCAGCTTTTAGTAATATATAGATATATAGAATATAGATTTGCTATATTTAATTCTTTATAACGCAATATGATAAAATTTAACAATCAAAGACAACCAAAAAAAAAAAAAAAAAATTTCAAAAACTAAACTAAAGCAAAGATATAAGAAAAATAAAAAAATCAACCAAAAAATGGAGAGAGAGAGAGAGAGAGAGAGAGAGAGAGAGAGATAATTTTTTTTTTTGGTGAGGGAAAACTATGTATAAAATGGAAGAGATAGTGATATATTTATAGTAAGAGAGTGACAATAGGAAGAGACAAAATAAAGGAAGATGAAGGGAAAGAGGAAGAATGATATTAATGTAAAGGGTAGTGGGGAGATGAAAAAGGGAGGGAGAAAGGTTGGAGAAGTAGTGGGGAGATGAAAAGGTAAGGGGGGAGAGAAAGGTTGGGGAAGTGTAAATATTAAAAAAATAAATGTTAAAAACAATTATAAGAAGATTGGAAAGAAAAAAGATAACGACGTGAATGCTGATGTAGTTCAACTGAAGTATAGCAACAATAAATACTATACTTCAGCTTTTAGATATATATAGATATAGACTAATGTGTAGCCCAGTGCATATGCATGGATACAATAAACAATAAATACAATTATATGGTTTAAATTGTATTTTTTTTTAGAAGATGTTCAAATTATGCATGGTATTAGCTAACACGTTTTTTAAACCATACATTTCTAACATATGTAATAGTTTCTCATTATATATGTGTGTGTGTGTGTGGGTGTGATTTAAAATTTAATTGGTTTTAGACTTTTTGATTTTTGCAACCAATAATTCCCTTGTCACAAAAATCAAAAACTTAGATAAATACGTGGCAAAAAATTAGATTCCAATTGAAATCCAATTTAAAATTTAATTGGATTTGGACTCTTTGATTTTTACACTCAATAATTTACTATTAGCACAAAATTAAAAATTAAATGAAACACGTGGTGCAAAATTGAGAATCTAATTAAAGTTTAATTGGATTTTCTCTAAACTTTGTCTATTAATATATATATATATATATGAGTGTGTGTGTGTAGACTAGTGTGTGTCCCCATGCATATGCACAAATACAATTAAAAACAATCATACTTATATGGTTCAAATTATACATGGTATTAATTTACACTTTTTAAATCATAGATTTATAAAATATGTAACAGTTTATTATATATATATATATATGATTTAGAATTTAATTGGTTTTAGACTCTTTGATTTTTGCATTCAATATTTTACTTGCCACAAAAATAAAAACTTAGATGTAAACGTGGCAGAAAATTGGACTTCAATTGAAATCCTATTTAGAATCTAATTGGATTTGGACATTTCAATTTTTACATTCAATAATTTACTTGGCACAAAATTAAAAATTATAAGGGACACATGGTGTAAAATTGAGAATCTAATCAAAATCTAATTGAATTTTCTCCGAGTTTTGACTATATATATAATAATTTTGTTTTATGTTATATTTTTTTACTAGTTTTATGACTCTATTGGCTCTATACCCTATAAAATTGGTAAAAAAATATAACATAAAACAAAATGATTTGATATAAAGCTATTTCTTAATCGGGAAGTTACAGCTAGTTTACACTACCCAACAAAGAAATCAAAATTTCATCTACTAACACAAGGTTCTATTTAGCAAAGTGGTAGCCTGATAGGACCGTTCTACACACTACATAATAACGTATATTTGACATCGTTGTTATTAAAGCCGGACCAGACATTGACCTTGTCTGTGAGTTGGGTCACTAGGTCATTGGTTCAACCAGTAGGTCAATGATCAACCATAAGGCCAAATAAAAAGATTTTTAAAATTATATATATATATATATATATATATATATATATATAAGTAAGTTTGAGAAAACATAACATGAAATATATATATATATATATATATATATATATATATATAAGTAAGTTTGAGAAAACATAACATGAATATGTAAATTTTAAAAAAAAAGGCATATGCCTAAATTAAACTCGGCATTATAATTCAAAATCAAGGTTTCATAAACAATAGCATTAGAAATTCTATAAAATTCACAAGCAAAATGAAATGAATGTCATAAGATTGCAACAAAGTTTTTGCTAAATAAAATCTTGTTACATGTCTTAAATTTTTTTATATTAAAAAAAATATAAATCTCAAATTATACAAACAAAAGAAAAGAAAAGGGCTAAAAGCTTAAACTTTAAAGCAATATACAAATAAAGCACAAAAAAATGTAAACGAAAGAAGAGAAAAGAAGGTTTAAGTAATAAAGCATATAAGAAATATTGATATATTCATACCTATGTGTTAACTGACTACGTGAAACTAAAAAGTGCATTTTTAATTTTTTTTTTATTTAGGTTTTCTCATATTTAAATTACCATATTATCACACATTAAATAGTAAAAAATTCAATGGGATGGACTTATTAATGTAATTTTACACAATTCGTAAACCCAGCTGGGTTATTAAAACCCAGCCAAATCACACGATTTGCTTAAAACCTGCCGGGTTTTACCAGTTTTGACCGAGTTTTGTGCACATCCGATCCAATTGATGACCTGAACCGATCTATGTGCTGGGTCACCGGGTCACTAGTCCGACCGATCGGGCCAAGTTGAATAATACCGCTTGACATCATTATTAATTTGCTCCAGTAATGCTTCCTCTAAAAAAATCTTCGCATTGAATAGTCGATGTCTTTGATTACTTCTTTTTTAAATTTAAAAATAGTTCAAACAAATATTTTTACTAATAAAATGTCACATTGGAGATATGGATTAATTCTTTGTACTTTTTGTAAGGCTAAATTGCAAATTACATTCTTAAAGTTTGGTGTGTTTGGATTATACTCTCCAAAGTTTTAGAATTTGGATTTTAACCCTTAAATTTTTGGGGTGCTTGGATTTTATATCCTCGCGTTTCAAAATTTGGATTTATCTCCTAAAGTTTGGGGTGTTTGAATTTTACTCCTTAAAGTTTGGGGGGTTTTTGGATTTTACACCTTAAAATTTCATAATATGGGGCTGTAAAAGCCAAACACTCCTAAATTTTAGGGGGTAAAATTCAAATTCTAAAAATTTAAGGTGTAAAATTCAAATATCCCCAAACTTTAGAGGTGTAGTTTGCAATTTAACATTTTTATAATCATCATCTTTTTGTCTCACATGTATAGGAAAAATAATGGCTTGTCCTTTGAAGCATTGTTATGGATTATGTTTCGTTCCGGTTGGAAAATATCGTATCGGCATGCAAACTAGAACGATAACCCCCCTATTCCACCTTGGATGAAATTTTAGCCCATTTCGAGCATTTCGGTTAATACTGGCCGAAATTAAAGATTTGGCCGGAATGTAGAAGTGAAAAAAAAAAAAAAAAGAAGAAGAAAAAGATGATGCATAGGCCGTGTTAGGGGGGAAACAAAAAGTAAAAAGATGAGAAGAAGAGCTCCTTGGTATATGTATATATGAACAGAGGAGGTGAAAATATATTGGAAGGCAATATAATGCAGTGGCGTTTTGAGAGAGAAAAAATATGTAGAAGATGAGAAAACTTGAGAGAGCACGGATAGTGAGATGCGAAAGAAACATATAATGAACGGTTTAGGTGAGGATGAGAAGATGGGGGAATAAATTTGACTTGGTGACTGGCTTTCACATGGGTGGGTTATAATGAACGGTTTAGGTGAGGATGAGAAGATGGGGGAATAAATTTGACTTGGTGACTGGCTTTCACATGGGTGGGTTTCAGAAATGGTAAAGGAGATAGTGAGATGTGAAAGAAACATATAATGAACGGTTTAGGTGAGGATGAGAAGATGGGGGAATAAATTTGACTTGGTGACTGGCTTTCACATGGGTGGGTTTCAGAAATGGTAAAGGAGTTATTAGGAACCTTCTTGGAGTTTCTTTAGGTAGAATTACCCAACATGTTAGAGCCCATTTGGATAAGTGTTTTCAAGGACAAAACGCGTGATTGAATCTCAGTTTGGAATTTTTAATTTTATTTACAAAAAAAATCATAAGTAATTTTTTTTTTAAATAAGTAGTACATGCTCATTTTATTTGAGATTTTTTAAATAAAAAATATATTAAACTTGCTGTTTTCTATAATAGTTATATATATATGATGATGATGATGATGATGATGATGAAGCAGAAAAATTATCTCTAGCTCGTCCATAGTGGTCGTCCAGGAGCCTAGGACCAGAGGTCGTCCACAAGGAAAATACCCATGGACGATCGCGTAACACTTAGGAATTTCTCAATAAGGGATTCTATCCACATATGTTGAAGATGCAGACCACACAGTGCTTTGAAATGAGAACAAAGCCCTTCTTTATCGTCATAACTTCCTCACAAACATCTAACTTCCAGCAACGGTTGTAGTGGATAAGATTAGAGGTTATAACTCCTATAACTGTTGTGGAGGTTATGTCTGAGCTTACTAATTCCCACAAATTTTAGGAAAGTTACCAAGCGAATAACCACTCCAAGACCCTCTATATAAGGACTCGCCTACATCAAACCAAAGTAAGTTTTTCTGAAATTGACTCCTCAAAAGTTGGAACTCTATTTTTCAGAAAGAGAGAGACTAATTTAATCATCGGAGGGCACTTGGCCGGTCCACCCCGGTCGCCTTTTGATAACTGTGTTCTTCCTTTCAGGTTTTCCAAGTGAATCATTGTTTCATTGAAGCCTGGAACATTTAGCCTGCTGATTCTGTGCAGTATCAATATATATATATATATATACATAGATATGCGATAATCTAGAAACACCCCCAAATGGTGTGCCAGAATAAATCGATACCGAAATATTCCATTTCAATGGACAAACTAAAATAGAGTTTGAAACAATATTCACAACATTACTTTGAAGTACGAAAGGTCTCTCACCATAAACAAGAAAAGGGTCTATAACTATTATGAGCAGTAATTTATTAGAAACATTTTTTTCTTGTGAGGTTATCATGAACATTTTGAAAATTTTACAATGGAATAAGATCTTCTATATTTCAAGTTCTCTCAATTACGTTTATTTTCATGATTAAGATTTAATTGTTAATATTCTATTATGTCATTTAAATTTTTTAATGATGTGATGGTCTGGTACATTTTTAGATTTTTATCATTAAATTTGAATCATGAAATGAACCCAGAGAATCTTTGGTGACAAGGGAATTGAGGGTATGGAAACTTTTGTGCCAAACACAAACATGCCAACGTAGATGGACCGGAATGAATTTAATACTCAATACTAGTCAATATGAGAGAATGGGTCAAATCCGTGTTCATTTTTGCCTCCGTAAAGTATGCCAACGTAGATGGACCGGAATGAATTTAATACTCAATACTAGTCAATATGAGAGAATGGGTCAAATCGGCATATATTAACAAATTCATTTTTAGAAAAATTTTATAGGAAAACTTTTTCAATTCTCGATAAATTTTTTTCAAAAATAGTATACTATATTGTGCTTGGAAAACTTTTTCAATTCTCAATAAAATATTTTTCAAAAATTGTATGCTATTGTGTGCTTTTAGGGCACACATTAGTAAAATCGTTTTGTATAAATAATAGCATATAAAAAATTAGATGAAATTTTGGACACATGCAGAATCTTTCAAGTTTGAAGTTGAAGGAATGTGTCCTAAGTTGAAAATTACTTATATGGGTGATTGTAAGTTCATGATCATTGCCCGCGCGCCGAGACTAACTCTGAACCTGTGTTTTGATTTTGAAGAGAAGTTTGGCAAGGTTGGATGTTTAATTCACCAGCTTTGCTACAGATCTTGTGTTCTGATGAATGTATGTATGATAAATGTCTGTATATCCCAACTTTCAATAATATGACTACTATTCTGTGTCAAATAATTGTTTATAGAAAATTTTTATCACACAATAAAATGGTTCCCAGATAAAAAATTTCTGTTAGTAGTGCAAATTTTGTCTTTTCTATTCAAGCATTTGATTACAACGTCTAACCTAGTACACCAGGTATAATATATATATATATACATTTTCTCTTTTTCTTTTTTGGATTTAACGGAAAATAGACTATTACCATATTACATTATTTAAAATTTTAAATGAGGTGATAGACCAATACGTTTTTATCGGATGTCTCTGAAGGGACTAGTCCAATACGTTTTTAGATTTGTAATATTAAATTTGAATCATGAAACGAGCCCACTTCAAATGGAGAGAATTCTTGGTGACAAGGGAATTGACCTATGGATACTTTTGTGCCAAGCACAAACATGCCGACGTTGATAAACAGTAGTGAAGTCAATTATAAATTTCTAATAAATACGAGAGAACGGGTCAAATTCAAAAAAGTGGGAATTTTAATAGAGAGCAGATTAATGCAGTAAATGTAAACCACAGGTTAAGAGCATCGAATCAAAACAAAGTCAATGAAAAAAATTGGATGTCTTTGTTTCCAGCAGAAGAATAGAGAAAAAGTCTCTCTTCACAGACTGCAAAGAAAACATCATAAAGGACTTATGTAGATTTGTCATTATAAAAATTCATCATTCACCTCATAGTTTATCATTTATGCTATAAAGTGTTCCACTGCCCACACTTATAACAAAATATTCCAAATGCAAATCTTCTTCTACGAGTAAATTTGCCATAATACAGTTTATCATTTATACTACTAAGTGTATCAATTATAAACTCCTAATACTATGGCTTTACAAATATCTTCTCTCCTTGACATGGTGAGTGGCTTTCACGCGGGTGGGTTTGAGAAATGGCGAGTGGCTTTCACCTTTTAGGAACCGTCTTGGCCAACATGTTGGTTGTTGGAGGCCATTTGGATAAGCATTTTCAAGGGCAAAACGCGTGATTAGTTTGGACTTTTTAATTTATTTACAAAAAAAAAAAAATCATTAAGTGGACCGTAGTGAAGCCAATATGAGAGAATGCGTCAAATACAAAAACGTGGAAATTTTTAAAAGAGGGCAAAGAAAACATAAATAAAGCACTCAAGTAGATTTGTCATTATACAAGTTTATCATTTATGCTGCAACGTGTTCCACTTCCCTCCCAATACTTATAACAATATGTTCCCAATGAAAATCTTCCTCTACCAGTAGATTTGTCATAATACAGTTCATCGTTTATACTACAAAGTGTATCAATTATAAACTCCTAATACTATGGCTTTACAACTATCCTATCTTCTCTCCTTGTTGCTTCTTGTTCTGTTGCTACCATACTCCACCACAGCTCAAACTTCCAGCAACCAATCTCTAGACTCATCCCTTACTGCACAAGAAAAAGGCTCTTACTGGGCATCGCCTTTTGGTGACTTTGCGTTTGGTTTCCAAAAAATTGGAAATGGAGGCTATCTACTAGCCATATGGTTCAACAAAATACCTGAAAAAACCATTGTCTGGTCCGCTAATGGAGATAATCTAGTGCCAACAGGATCCAAAGTTGTACTTACCAAAGGTGGCCAATTGGTACTCAGTGACCCAACAGGCACAAAGATATGGAATTCTGGGTCAGGCGATTTAAGAGTTGTCTATGCAGCCATGCTTGACACCGGAAACTTTGTGCTGGCAAGCCAGGACGGTAGCCATTTGTGGCAGAGTTTTGATCATCCGACAAACACAATGCTACCTACACAGAAAATGGGCCTGGGAGAAAAGCTTGTAGCTCATTACTCAGAAAATAACTACTCTAATGGAAGGTTTCAGTTTGCACTACAAGCGGATGGAAATCTTCTGCTTCAAACTTTAGCATACCCTATAGATTGGTCTAACACTGCTTATTGGTTAAGTGGAACTATAGACAGTGGCTTTCAGGTGGTCTTCAATGAGTCTGGCTCTATATACCTCACAACTACAAACGGAAGCATACTTATGACCGTATCGTCGAAATCTTTTTCTAAACAGGACTACTATCAAAGAGCAGTCATGGAATATGATGGAGTTCTTATACATTATGTCTACCCAAAAAGCAGCACTAACACTTCAAAGGCCTGGACATGGTCCATTTTGTTGCCTCCAAATATATGCAAAATTGAGGAAAACATAGGCAGTGGAGCTTGTGGGTTCAACAGCTACTGCGAGCTAGGAGAGAATGGAAGACCAAATTGCAGATGCCCAACAGGATACACCCTCATTGATCCAAATGATGTTATGAAAGGTTGCAGGCAGAACTTTCTTCCACAAAGTTGTGATGAAGCATCTTCAGAAACAGATCAGTTTGATTTAAGTGAAATGGAAAGTGTAAATTGGCCCCTTACCGATTATGGACATTATGGAGGAGGCGTAACTGAGGATTGGTGTAGGGAAGCTTGCTTGGGTGACTGTTTTTGTGCAATGGCTGTTTTTGGAGGTGGGCAGTGTTGGAAGAAGAAAATTCCTCTCTCAAATGGGTTTAAGGACCCCATCAATGCTGGAACCAAAGTTCTAATCAAAATAAGGAGAGATAATTCTACTTCTAAACTTCCAGGTGCAGATTTGAAAAAGAAAAATCTTTCAACTATGAGACTTATTCTGTCGGTGCTCCTTAGCAGCTCGATGTTTCTGAACTTACTCTTCCTGTTGGCTGCCTTTCTGCTTGCTTTTCGTTTCAAATATTGGAAACTAAAGGCCCGTAATCCATACCTGGTCATGCCAGGCATGAATTTGCGAAGTTACACTTTTGAGGAACTAACAGAAGCCACAAACGGGTTCAGGGAAGAGCTAGGGAGGGGTGCCTTTGCAAAAGTTTATAAAGGGGTTCTAGAATATGAGGATAGAAAACTAGTTGCGGTTAAAAGGTTGAATAATATGGAGAGAGAAGGCGATATGGAGTTCAAAGCTGAAGTGAGTGCTATTGGAAGAACAAACCACAGAAATTTGGTCCAACTACTTGGATTCTGCAATGAGGGGGAGCATCGGCTTCTTGTATATGAATTCATGAGTAATGGTTCTCTAGCAAGCTTTCTATTTGGGGATTCACGGCCATATTGGTACCAAAGAATTCAAATTGCATTAGAAACGGCAAGAGGGCTCTTTTACTTGCATGAAGAATGCAGCACCCAAATCATACATTGTGATATCAAGCTGCAGAACATCCTCCTAGATGACTCTTTTTCAGCTAGAATTTCTGACTTTGGATTAGCTAAGCTTTTGAAAACAGATCAGACTCGTACTACTACTAGAATCAGGGGAACTAAAGGGTATGTTGCACCTGAATGGTTCAAAAACATGCCTGTTACAATCAAGGTGGATGTTTATAGCTTTGGCATTTTGTTGCTAGAGCTCATTTGCTGCAGGAAGAGTTTTGAAGAGGCAAAGGGTGATGATCAGATGATACTAGCTGACTGGGCGTATGATTGCTATAAATACAAGAAACTTGATTTGTTAGTGGAGAATGATGAGGAGGCAACAAATGACATGAAAAGAGTCGAGAAATATGTGATGATTGCAATATGGTGCATTCAGGAGGATCCATCACTAAGGCCAACAATGAAGAAAGTGGTACAAATGATGGAAGGATCAATTGAGGTCTCAGTTCCTCCAGGTTCATCCTCATTTATTAGTTCAATGTAATTCCTCTTATATAATTACCATTCTAGTTGTTTAAGTCTTTATGCATGTTTAATTGTCAATACTATCAGCTTGGCAAGTCAAGTAATATCCAGGGATTAGGTACTCTAACATGAATAGTAATTATCCATATGTCCCAAGATTTTCAATAAAATGACAATTTTTTTTTGTGTCAAGTAATTCTTTATATGAAATTTGAATATAAAAAAAAAAAGGGGGGGGGGGGGGGGGGAGAATCATTTACTGTCATATCCTTTTTTTTTTTTTTTTTGACAAATTTACTGTCATATCCTAAAAAGGGATATTTTAAATTCGAAAATATAGCCACCCCTTATATAAGTTATAACAGATATTGATTCTCATAAAAAAAAAAAAATTATAACAGATATTACATATATACTACTATACTATAAGTCAATAATGCTATTATAATTGCGCCTAGCACTCCTAAAGCATGAACTGCAAAACTCCAAAGCCAAGGCCCAAGGAGCATTCAATGAAGCGCACATCAAGTGTGCACTTTTGCCCCTTTTTGGAAAATCCCAAAGCCTAAAAAGTGTGCTTTTTTTTTTTGCTGAACTAAAAAGTGTGCTTTTATTTCTTTCTTTCATATTTTTCTCATAAACCCTTTCAATTAGTCACTACACTTTCGTATTTAGTGCTTCATGATCTCTGACTTTTAGTCATATTTTGGTTAAGCCATGTATTTCATTTCGATCATTGCTATTATAATAAACTCATAATTAATAATATATTCATTCCCGTGCAGTAGCACGGGTTACATACTAGTATATATATATATATACACACACATAAATATCATAGTGTCTTTTTTTCTTTTTTTTCTTTTTTCTATTTTAGGGCAATTGTCTAGGATTAACCCGGCATTATCAAGTTGAGCTGACTCTTATAAGAGTAGGTACAAATTTGTAGGTTTTGCAATTCATTCAACGCGACCAAATTCTGACAACTAAATAAGGTTGATTAAAAAAAAAAAAACTTGTCAAAAATTTGACATAAAACTATTTCTTAATTGGCACCTTACGAGGCCCTTTATCACTACCCATAATATATTACAATACTTTTATCACATCATAAAATAATTTATTTAATTTCTATAATATAAGTCTACTTTCATCTAAAAAAAATCTATTTACTTGATTTTTAAATCCATATGGAGGATGGAAATGGCTTTAAGCCATTAACTGCTGGGTTTTGAAATAGGTTAGTTGTGATCAAATGCTTGAATAGAAAAGACAAAATATTTGCACTACTAACAGCAATTTTTTTATTTAGGAACCATTTTTTGTGTGATAAAAATTTTATATAAACTATTATTTGATATAGAATAGTAGTCATATTAATAGAGAGTCGGGATATACAGACATTTATCATACATACATTCATCAGAACACCAGATTTGTAGCAAAGCTGGTGACTTAAACATCCAACCTCCCCAATCTTCTCTTCAAAATCAATACACAGGTGCAGAGTTCGTCTCAGTGGGCAATGAACATGAACTTACAATCACCCATATAAGTAATTATTCAACTTAGGACACATTCCTTCAACTTCAAACTTGAAAGATTCTGCATGTGTTCAAAATTTCATCTAATCTTTTAGATGCTCGTCATTTATGCAAAATAATATCTGATGGTGTTGCTTTGATGCTTAACACTTCTCTAGTGAGGACGGTACTACAAGGAACGTTCTTTACCGAGGCAAGAATGAACATGGATTTGTATCTCATTCACTGCTCTGTCTTGCCAAGTATCACCTCCTCACTTTTCTGTTTCATCTATGAATTTGGTTGCGGAAGTTAAACTAATCTTGTGGCAAGATCGATTGTGTCAAGTTAATGTTGCAAAACATGACAAATTGTAAGTCTTGTGGTAAGGCAGTGGTTTGGATCTTGCTAAATCTAGCTAGATTTAATCTAAGAAAGCCTGCCCGAAAATAAACTGTACAGCAAAATATGCCGATGATAGTGGCCCCAGCTAGTTCTAGAGTCTAGTAGCCACTATTCATTGTCCGGACCTTGTCAATTGGAGTTTCCAAAATTTGGTTGTGGGATTCTGCAGGTGAGGCACATTTCTGCCTAAGGCATATTACTTGGTTTGTCAATCCTTATGAATGATGACATTAAATGTTGGGTTTTGTATTAGTTTTACAGTGGTTCAATACTCAATAGAAAAGACACATNAAAAAAAAAAAAGGATATGACAGTAAATAATGTCATCAATATCTTAATACAAAATATTTGATGTAGCTCTTGGTAGCATATGTAAGCACACCCCATTGTGAACGCCCGGAATATCTCTCTGTTCTTGAGGTGAGCATGTGAAACTGAGTTTGATAAGACTACACCTACACGCATCTAGAGTCTGGGTAAATTGAGAACTACACCTACATGCCTCTAGAGTCTTCTTTGCAAAAGCAAAGATCAAATCACCAGAAGACAGATTCCACATAATCCACACGCAAGCCTCAGTCTTCAATGACTTCAATCCCATCTCAGATCTATTCTCACTTCTCAGTATTAAATTAAAATCTCACTCTCAATCTCAGAAGTCTCTGTTCTCTCTACTCCCAATCTCAAGTCTCTCTAGTCTCAATTCTCAACCCTTCACTGAGTTCACTCCATACCCTCCACAATCCAAACCCTAGCTGTTGCCGGCCGCCGCCTCATCACCACACCCGCGGCTTCGCCTCACTTTCCACCATGGGTTGAGCCTTCTCATGCTGACGGATCAGCTTCTTAGTCTCGAGAATCTCGGGTATATTTTCTTCCTTTTTCATTTATCTTTTTCTCTATTTCGGAATATGATTTTTTTTCCCCTTTAAATTGATGGAGAACTTCTTCCTATATAAGATACAGAATCATTGATACCGAGATATTCTCTTGAAATTCCATAGCATTAATTGAAGAAGAGAGGAGTTGTTCCTATATAAGATACAGAAATACCCAAAGGCATGCATCATTGATACCGAGATATTCGTTTGAAATTCCATAGCATTAATTGAAGAAGAAGGGAGATGTATATTGAAGGAGAGGAAGGAAGGATTTTGGGTTTTGATTACATTGTAGAAGGGGAGGTGAACTTGAAAATAAGAGCAGAATTTTTTATTCACCCAAAAAAAAAAAAAAAAAAAAAAGCACAGCGTAATTTGATCCCACTTAATTTTAGACAGATAGAGGAAAATTAGACTCAAATTTCATATTGAAATTGCTGTGGGTCTCACAAGAATTTAGACACATGGCACAAAATTAGAGTTCTAATTAAGAATTCAATTTTACATTCCTTTTGCTTCACTTATTATTATATACTAGTCGTTAACCTGTGTGATGCACAAGAAAGATATTTTGAAATATCTGTTTAAATACATTATATTCTCAAAGCTTTCAAAAGAATATGCATGCTAATAACTTCTATCATTTTCAGTTTCATTACAACTCGTGTTGGAGAGAGAGAGATTGTACCTATCATAGTATCTGTTTAAACTCTATTAAAAATATTCATTCATTAGATTCATAATAATGCCACAGTCCCTACACAATAAATCATATGCTCCAACCCTTTGATTACAGTGATCCTATAATGACCATTGCTTCTACCATTAAAGGATCATTCAAATTAAATTTCTTTGTCCAAGCTTTAACATAAGACTGCATTTCATCTCAAGCAACTACCCCCAGAATTGAAGCACCTCGACATTTAAACTTGATGAGTTTGTAAACCAAAACATTTATGTCATATTACTATGTTGCACATATATTTTTAATTACAAATTATCTTTCCACAAAAAGATCATTAAAAGTACTTAATCTTAGCATGATTCTTCATGAAATACAGCAAAGAAACTATTGGCAGATTATGCATGAATAAATGTTACAATTATCTACTTCTTTATAGCATGTTCTCTTCAGATCAACCACACCATGGATCTCAAAGAAGGTGGTATCCTTGACAAATGAAAACAATAACTTGGTAAATGCCTTCATCTCTTATAAACCAATTTTCATTATTGCAGTCTAAACATACATTAATAGCCGAGATAAATAGTAAAGCAAATGAGAAACTAATAAACTACTTAAAAAACTTCTAGCTTAGTTGAGTATTCTCTACATTTAATTTTGTGTTATTTCCCATCTCCAAGTCATCCAAAAAACCTGTCCCGTTAGTGAATAATTCTTCCATTACTTATAAAAATTGTTTAAAGAAGAAGAGAAAGAACTAAATTGTACTACTAACATGCTGATAAGTCAACAAAATTATTAAGGGTACCACATAGTTCAACTCCTTCCACATTTTGGATTAATTTGATAACATTATATAAAGAAATTGTGAACAAAGCATGAATGTAATGATTGATTGATGTGCATCAAATCATACCCAACATATAAAATGGAAATTTAAATTTATTTTTCTACCGTATCAAAATCTACTTACAAATCACTCTAAGACAATTCCTTTATTCATGTCAAGGATTTTATAAACGATTTGCAATTATGATACCTCATATTTCTAGCCAACTAATTTGTAAAGTTAATTTGTATCAACTGAATGTGTCCATTGCAGTCATAGCTATGACTAAGAAATAGGGGGTACTAAATAGTTGAAACCATTTCTTTGCAATCTCTCTGTTCTCCCTATATCCATCTCACTTCTACATGAGTTTTTTTTTTTTTTTTTTTTATATATATATATTTTTTTTATATTTTTAAATCACGATATTTCATAAAACAAAAGTCCCAAGTACATCAGGACTGTGCATGGAAAGATTTACATCAAAATTCAAAAATTACAATGATCAAGCATAACAAAAAGATTAAAGCAAGAAAAAGAAGAGAAAGCAGAACATCAAGCAAACAAAAAGTGGAGAGGAGGAGAGATTTAATCTCAAGAGTCAACCGTTCCGTTCCCTCAAAGCATAAACCTTTCAAGAGATTTAATCTGACTTCTACACTATAATCTACACATAAATCTCTCATAAATTAATAAATTTATCTAATAAAGCTGGGGGTTCTGAGATCAATCCATAGAGATCCTAATTTTTCAAAGGTATTAGAAATAATGCATTGAGATACGGAAAACAAAAGGCACAATATTATAGAAAGTAAATTGACCTTCCTCACTATAGTGAAAAAAGCATCCCATGCCCCAAAATGACGTTGAGGCACCCTAGCCAGTAATTTTCCTTCAAATTAAAGTTCAACTTTGACAATTTGCAATCCACACAATAGAACCAAATAAAAAAAAAGAAAGAAGAAAGGACCATTAAATAGTAAATAATTAAGTTGTGTCTCTCTTCAATAACTACTTAAAACCTAAAAAATGGAACATTAAGGACAAATCTTAAAGATTCAAACTTACCCTTATTGTATGGTCCATAAAAAGAAGGAAGAGGACTTTACCCCCCATTTTTCAGACAGTTTGTCATAATTTTTGAGTGGTGTATTAGCCAAGTCCAATGCAACCTCCATATACAATTCAAAGAAAAAAATAAAATAAAGGCAAGAGAGATAGAGAAAGGGAGTACCTTCAATGGCTTTCAAATTTGGTAGTTATTCATCAATGCCACCACCTTTTCTTGTGATTTGGCATTGTTGCCCTCAGTTCCTACAAATAAAATCAAATGCACTCAATTTGCATAGAGTAAGAAATGCAAAATATTAAGTACTCTAAATGGTACAATGGATTTTGCACAGTGACCTTGCCTAATCATATCAAAAGATGACCAAAGGATCTAAAAGCCAAGAGAAAATACTCAAATTAAAAACTTTCACCCTTGACCATAACATTGCTTGCTTTGTAGATCAATTTGCTATATTCAAATGAAAATATTAAATTAACGCGTGTGATGCTCTCAACATAGCTGTGGCAGCCATCCACAATCTTTGGCAAGGAATTAATTCAGTATGGACTATAATAAGAGAACCATAACTATCTTTAACAATAATGCCCAAACCTGCATAATTGGTGGCTTTTTGAAAAAGGTCAATGCCATATTCATTTTGAGATGAGGAGAAATAGTTGGCTACCATTGCCATGTTTTAGGAGCTATAGTTATGGGCTAACATTGCAAAACCTAAATAGCTAATGGTCCTAGATTGAAATTTTCATATAAAAAATCCAAATTGCATGAATTTTTGCAATTGAAAATAACCCCCCCCCCCTCACCCCAAAAAAAAAAATGATTAACTACAACCGAGAAACTCAAACTTATAATTTGCTTGGCTGACATGTTCAGAAAGTGACCAGGTCCTTTGCATTGAAATAGCATCCATGAGGTTTAGAACAAACCATCATCTAAAATCTCAATTGCAATGTTATATTAAGTAGCAAATGAAGGACTAATGAAAATATATATATATATATATATGTATGTATGATTTGTTAATTTGATGGACCCAACTTACCAAAGTTGGCAATTGAATTCCCTATGAAAACTTGTTAGGCCTAACCTTTCAAAAGCCAATCAACATTGAACAATTTGCACTAATGGTTGAATTTATGGAAAATAATGGTTTTAGGGAATTAAGATGTGAAAGACCCAAGATGAAATGATTTATCATGTAACTAAATAGGCTTCAAAGATTGATAAGTCTAAAGAGGACATTACCTGTACTCTAAGAATTGGAGGTAGAATATGCACAACCATACCAAATGGTGGATTTGATTTTAAGGCATGCAAGTGCTTTGTGGCCAACTTCACATCCAAATTCTATTACAAATCTCAACCACATCTTACATAAAATTCACCTGAACAAAAAGCAGCCAAAACACCAAAACATTTACAAATTCCTATAAAGTATATGCACCCTAAAAACCTGAAATAAGAAGCTAATCAACACTGGAACCCTTAATTTACTAACCCAACAACTTTTGAGTGTAAATATGCTTTATTAACAGAAAATTAAAAAAAAAAAATTTCCAAAGCCAAAGTTTACCTGTAAAAAACAGTGAAAATCATTCAAACGAAACCCAAATAACTCAACATAACAAAGTTTTCAACCTTTTGAGGGAGAGAAAGTAACAATTAGATAGCAAGGACCCAAGGCCACACACAAACCCAATTGGCAAACACAAATTGAATATACCAATATGAATATATATGTAGAGCTGACATAGGTCAATCTCACATACATATACTTGAATAAAACCACAACATTAAAAAGAAAACCAAATTTCCAAAGAACTAATATTGATATCACAATTGACAACAAAATTTAAAAGAAATATGTAAATAGCATTGCATGTGCATAAGCAATTGGGTTCCACACATCCAATCCAAAGTTCAGTTTAAGCATTTCTTCAAACACTTGTGCGGCATTAAGAAACCAAAGAAAAAAAAAATAGAATTCCAAAAATTGAGAAACTAAATAAAATAAAAATATGCCAGAATTGAAAACCCAAAAGGATTAAAAAATGAAACGTGGATGTTCCAATACCAATGAGAGAGATGAAAAAAGATTAGGTATTGTTGTCATGATGTACCTTTCCCCATGTTCATCTAGCCAATCTGATTGCTAGATGACGTTGTTGAAGCTCTTGGTGATGAGCTCTTCAATTGTGTAGTCATGGCACTACAAGGTTGAAAGATAAGTAGAATGGAAAAATTAAAAACAAAACTAAAAGGTACATGGAAACTATAAAAAATTCACCTTGCGTTAAATACCTTGCCTTTGGTTTTTCTGAAACGGCAGCAACTGAAAGGACTTGAACATCTGGATGAAGGAAGAGGTGTGAGAGCCCTGGCATTATGAATCTGAAGTCTGAACTCTAAAGATTTGAAATTGTCTTTGGAAGAGAGAGAGGCTGCCATTAGCAAGCTTGAAACCGTGAAATAGGGGTAAAGCAAAAGGTGGGGAGACAAAAAGGGTCTTTTGTCGTTAAAAATTAGAGGTCATTCGACTGGGTTTGGGCTTCATGTTGGAAAACATATAGGTTTGGGCTTCACATTGGTCATCATTAATGTGAGATACATGTCTATAATTAAAGCTATAAAAATTGGGCTTTACGGTGGAGATAAGATTGTGAATCATTTTTCTTTTATTAGTATTTTAAAATTTAGGAAATGCATTTTAAATTATAAGAGAAATTCAGAAAAAATGTGGGTAATGACATGGCTGATGATATGGCTCAATGAGAGGGTAGCAACATTAAATGCTACGTCTCAGCTTTTAGTATTATTATATAGATATAGATATAGATTTTAAAATAATAAATTCCATAATTGGGATGGGGGATTTAAACCATGAGAGTCTTCACTGAAAACATCAAGAGGTGTTAATTGAATTACAAGACCCCATGATCTATAATAGATTAATAATTTAAGGCAAATATTAACGGACATCGTAAAGTGCTTGTTAATGATGATTTATTGTAAGGTCCACATGATAAAAAAATTGGATAAATTACAAAGTTAGTCCCTATCTTTACACCAAATGACAATTTGATCCTTAACCTTTCAATTGTGTCAATTTGATCCTTAATCCTTTTAATATTGTGTCAATTTGGTCTCTGCCGTTATTTATTAAATGAAAAATGCTAATGTTTCAAACGGAGTAGTAAAAAATTATTTTCCATACCACATCAACTACCAACTATACTGCCACATCATATTTTAAAAAAAAATCCAAATCAAAATATTCGCATGTTGAGATCAAATTTGGGGAAACTGAAATCCCTAACTTCCTCTCACTCTCATTCTTACTTGAGTCAAGATCAAGTTGCAGACAGCGACTCTAGCAGTAGCAGGTTTGTGTTGGATTACACGTGTGAGTAGAGTTCCACATTAAATAAAGATGAGAAGAATGAGTGGTTAATATAATATAATTGAGCACATACCCATTGGAGCTTAGACTTTTTGGGTTAAAGTGTGTCTCTATATGTTATATTAATTACTCAAAGGAAGCTCTCCAAGGTGTTTATCTCCCCAATAAGTGGTATCAAAGCCCATGGTGGTGTGCGGCGAAGGTGGTGAGGTGTTCATGATCCCTACCCAGCGGGGACAGTGAAAGCCTAAACGGCCCACACAGAAAGATCCTGGAATATTACTAATGAATGGTGCTAAATAATGGTGTGATGCGAGGTTCCCATGGACATGGACGTGCGGAGTTCCCATAGATAGGCGTACGGGGTTGACACGTGGTTCCCATGGATGGCGTACGAGAAACCCATGGATGACGCGTCGATAAAGTGAAAAGCCCATTAGGCAAGGGGGAGTGAGTAGGACTTGTTCATGACCCACAGAGAGGTCTTGAAGCCCACAGAGAGGCAGAGACTTACACGTGAGGAGGAGATTATTGGATTACACGTGTGAGTGGAGTCCCACATTAAACAAAGATGAGAAGAATGAGTGGTTAATATAACATAATTGAGCACATACCCATTGGGGCTTAGGCCTTTTGGGTTAAAGTGTGTCTCTATATGTTATATTAATTACTCAAAAGAAACTCCCCAAGGTGTTTATCTCCCCAATAGTTTGTTCTCTCTATCTCGTGATTTCTGGGATCAACTTTGAGAGATCAATAGCCATGAGGGAGGACCCTCTAGCCCAAAAAGAGAGATACGAGACCAAACTCAATGTGACAACCTCTTGTGAGTAGGCATGAGGAAAATTCATGGCAATTAAGGGTCAACTTTGGAAAGACAATAGTCATGGGAGAAGAACCGCATGCGCCATCGAATACAGCTGTTGCTTCTGGAATTAATGGAACCAAAGTCACTGATCCAACCAAAACCTTCGTTCTTGGCCAAGAAGAAAGTATGGGACAGCGTAGGGTTAATTTAGAAAGACCAATGGCCTTGGAGGAGGACCCTCATGCACCTAAGGATAGACTTTTTTTTTTTTTTTTTTAATTTTGATAGACCTAAGGACAGACTTGAAGGTTATACTTTTTCAAACGCAATAATGTTGTAAAATTTTACTGCAATATTCTTTTTCTTGTGATATATATGTCATAATGGTTTTAAAAATCAGTAAGGTCAAATAACCAAAATAGAGAGTGATTATCGGTTTTATGGTTAGACCGGGGTTGGACCGATGGTTGAACCAATAATATCGTAAATAAATAATAAATAATTATAAAATTATAAAAATAAAGAAATAAATAATTTTATAACTGGTTATTTTAACTAAAAATATTAAATAATAGTAAAACATTAAATATTAACTTACCACCTTTTGTATGTCACTTCACAAAATTCAACCAAAACAAAAACAAAAAATTTATATACAGGCAGCCACAATCCACAAGCTCACCACAAAATATTTTAGTTATTTTTTAATTTTTCAAATAATAAAAAGTAAGTGCACTAATGGAGAGCAATATCATTGCTCACTTGATATTTTCTTCCCACCACATATTCCACCGTTACACGTTGATATAATATCCCACCTACCACAAATTTTGAAATCTTTACATCAACACGTTGGTTTTCACTTTTCAACAATAGTTGTGTAGCTAATAGTTTTCCACTTTTTTGTATTAAAAAAAAATAGTTTCCCACTTTTCCTATCTCACTTTTTGCTAAATCTTCATCTCTCCCTTCAATATTCTCTTCCCTCTCTCGTCAATATGTGCATGTGCGGGCAAAAGCAGCAAAAAAAATGCCTCAACAAAAGCAAACTGAAGCGGATAAGAGTAGCAAAAAAAGGCCTCAACTGAAGCACAGATCATATCATTGTAAAATTGTAAATCTGCTTCATCTTTGGGCTTCTTGCTCAACACAAAGAAGGTAAATCTAATGTTTTTGCCTTTTTGGGGTCATTGTGGCCGTTTTAGGCTTCACCACTTCAGACTTAAGAGCATTTTCAAAATAAAAAGTCTCTCTTCTCCTTAAATCTGAAACAAGATCTCTCTCTTTTAAATATTTTTTTCAAAAAACATAATAGTAGAAGTCTTTACGAAGAACTGCTTAAAATTGATTTAACCGTACTGGTTTCTAGTTTTTCCAGTTGAACTGGCGGTTTTTAGTTTTGCGGTTTTTCTCTTGTTTCCAATTTTTAATAATAATTAGACCGGATTAAGGTTCAATTCTCAATTGAACTGGCCGATTTGGTCCGGTTTTTAAAACCATGTATGTCATGCTCCACTTTTGAATTTTTTTAACAACTAAGGGAGACTAATAATTTACGCTTTGGTTGCTATGGAGATGGTACCAATGTTATGAATACCTTTTTGGACCTTAATTCGGTTTATCCATTGGAATGGAATGTTTTAGTACTGGCCTATTTTGGCGTACCGTTGTATACTGTTTCGAGGTTACTGTTATTATATATATATAATTGATAAAAAAAAAAATCCATATAATAAATTATTGAGGGTTTTAAAGTTATAAGTAAATATTTCAACTAATATGTAATCTTTAAGCTCAAATATCAGTTCAACAACAATAACAACAACAATAATAATCTATATCTATATATTACTAAAAGCTGAAAGCATTTAATGTTGCTACGCTTAGGTTAAGCCACATCAGCTGCCATGTCATTACCATTCTTTTTCCTGAATTTGTCCTACAATTTAAAATTAGTTTTCTTAAATTTAAAAATACTAATAAAAAGAAAATAATTCCCAACCCTTTGTGTTCTACGGTTACAATTTTAGATGGCAACCCTTTGTATTCCATGGTTACAATTTTAAAAAGCAAACCTTTATATTCCACACTTACAATCTCAAATAGCAACCCTTCAACTTCCTAACGCCAGACTTTGGTTGTTTAACTCCTTCATCTCTTTCTCTCCTCACACTATATTAATACTGAAAAGCTGGATGATTTAGCTGAAGCGTAGCATTTAATGTTGCTACGCTTAGGTTAAGCCACATCAGCTGCCATGTCATTACCATTCTTTTTCCTGAATTTGTCCTACAATTTAAAATTAGTTTTCTTAAATTTTAAAAATACTAATAAAATCTATATATTACTAAAAGCTGAAGCGTAGCATTTAATGTTGCTACACTTAGGTTAAGCCACATCAGCTGCCATGTCATTACCATTCTTTTTCTTGAATTTGTCCTACAATTTAAAATTAGTTTTCTTAAATTTAAAAATACTAATAAAAAGAAAATAATTCCCAACCCTTTGTGTTCTACAGTTACAATTTTAGATGGCAACCCTTTGTATTCCATGGTTACAATTTTAAAAAGCAAACCTTTATATTCCACACTTACAATCTCAAATAGCAACCCTTCAACTTCCTAACGCCAGACTTTGGTTGTTTAACTCCTTCATCTCTTTCTCTCCTCACACTATATTAATACTGAAAAGCTGGATGATTTAGTTGAGGTATCTCTAAATCTCAGTTGCTCTTAACCTCTATTCTTGTGGCTACCTGCATAATAGTTCAATGTAAGGATTAGATTAATAGTATTGTTCTTTATTATTATTGTTTTTTTTTCTTTTTTAATTTTGTCACTACCTCTTTTGTGTTGTGGGTCATATATGAGTTTTTATATATTTAGGTTGGGTATTTGTAGTAATATATGATTGTTTGTTTCTATGTTTAAAATTGATTTGGTTTTTTTTATTTTTTTTATTTTTTTATTTTTTATTTTTTAAATGTTTGAGACAGTAATATTATTGGTTTATATTGTGTAATTCTTGTGATAGAGTTTTAGTAGTATTCGTGTGATAGAGTTTTAGTAGTTAGCAAATTGAATTATAGAGTTTAAAATTCAATACTATACTCAAAACATGATACTTCTTTTTTGTTGGTCTCCTCATTTAAGTAAATCCCTCCTTCATCATTGAAATAGATTTAAAATTCCTTCTATTAGCTTTGATTATACTCTTGGCTATATCATAAATAGGCCTGTCCACGGGTCGGTCCGGGTCGGGTTTGTGCCCAACCCGGAACCGACCCGATCAGATCGGGTGGGCAATCTTTCAACCCGCCGCCGACCGTCGGAGAAGTCGGTTCGGACGGGTTGGAACATCAACAAGCGGCGGTCGGGTTCGGTCGGAGTCGAGATCTGGAAAATAAAGAAAATCCGGCTAGAAAAGGATGAAAATCGGCCAAATCCTTTGAGTTTTCGCCGGAAACAGTCAAGATCTCGACTAGATCTGGCGAAATCTCGCTGGATCTAGCCAAGAACTCGACTAGATCTAGCGAAATCTCGCCGGATCTAGTCAAGATCTAGCCAAAAAACATCTCAAAACTCGTCGGAATTACCAAATAACGCCGGAATCTGGGTTTTGCTCGCCGGAATCTGGGTTTTGCTCGCGCGAATCTGGGTTTTGCTCGCCGGAATCTGGGTTTTCACCGGATTATGAGTTTTCGCCGGTCGGTTCGGGTTTTTCGGATTTTGGAGGGGAAAACCCGCCAACCAACCCGCCAGTTACGGGTTCTGGAGGCGGAGACCCGTCGCCGACCGTCGCCGGCGTCGGGTCGGCCGGTACTCGGGCCGGATCGGACGGTTTTTTCGGGTGGGTCGGGTACCGGTTTTCTGTGGACAGCCCTAATCATAAAAGACTGTTTTTCTTTTTTATATATAATCTTTTTATGGTAATTATCATCATTTTTGTTGTAGTTGAATCAAAATAAGATTATGCTAGATCTACATAATTAGTAGTTGTTGCATCTTCATCATTATCACAAGTTTAAGATAGAGATTACCCTCATCAATAGCTGCTGCGTCTTCTTTATTGTCAAACTTGATTGTCTTGACAAACCTTTTATTTATCTAATTGTATCACATGTATTTATTTATTTATGGATTCTATTTGATTGTAAGATTTTTATGTCTTTTGATATAAATTAACTAGCTGGTATGCTACCCAAACTGCTTGCTTCTTCAGTTTTTGTAATCTTTCACTTTGCCTCCAACGCTATCGTAATTAGTTTTCTATTTAATGGCATGTTCTGTCTCCATCACTATATATATATATATATATTGTTTTGTAGGATCCGAGCAAGAAAGAGTTTAAGATGCTTGCTGTGTTATTCTCTCAATTTTTTTACAGCATGAACAACTTGCGGTATTGAAGTAATTACTGAATATTTTATATCAATAGTTATTTGTTAATAGGTGTTTGACAACTTTAGAATATGAAAAGTTTTAGGTTAAATGGTTAACAACTTTAATTTTGTTAATTTTTGCTTTCTAAATTACTAATTGTGATTTATCATGTTAAATTGGTAGTTTATTTGTATATTAATCAGCTACAATGTTGTAATGTTATT
This sequence comes from Quercus suber, assembly GCF_002906115.3. Lineage (NCBI taxonomy): Eukaryota > Viridiplantae > Streptophyta > Magnoliopsida > Fagales > Fagaceae > Quercus > Quercus suber. The sequence continues at coordinate 318,155 of NW_027069484.1, forward strand.
TATTTTTCTTTCTAATTTGTGAGGCTTAATTCAAATAATTTTGAATAAGTCCTTTGAAATCAAATTCAATACAAAAGAAATTTTGTTAGGGACTCTATAAGGTTAAGTGGAGCTTGAAGATAATATAAGTTTTGGCCTCATATAATATACTTATATTGTGAGCTTCAGTTGCTACAAGTAGTATTGTAGTAACTTAGATATGAAACTCTAGATGTAACACAAACAATTAAGGATAACGACATTCACTAATATTTGTTTTTTTAATTTAAATGGTATTTTGCATAATTGCTTTGCATTCATTAGATTTCATTTTCAGTAATTTTCCTGTGTATCGCATGGGTTAACGACTAACAATAATAATAACAAAAACAACAACAAGTATCAATTCAATTATATATAGAATATAATAAGAGTAATAATATGAAAAAAAGAAGAAGAAGAAGAAGAAGACAAACCTAGATGTTAATTTTAGATGTAATTCTAGAATCACAAATTATTTTATTTTTTTTTGCCATAACTCTGATGTGACAGATTGTGAGTGGTTAACTATCACTCACACATGGATCCACAATTTTTTTCTTCACCAATCACACTCTATCACCTCACAATTGTGCTAAAAGTTATGAAAAATTTTGTAGTATTAGACTTTTTCTAATTTTAGTGACCGTGGAATATTGAAAGAGGTTTAAAAGGCTGAAAGTTTCTTTTTTATTATGAGTCACGTGAGGTTCACAAAAACAAAGCAAAGAAAAAAAAAATTAACTAAACACAAGTGGACAAAACAAAAGAGCCCGGAAGGAACTATGGGGCCCGTCTATGTGTGAGAGACCCAGTATATATGCCGGGTACAACATATAATTTTCAAGAAGGAATGAGTATTACGTGGGGCTCACAAACACAAAACAAAGAAAATATCTAAAGTCTAAACACAAGTGGAGGAAAGCGAAGAACTTTAGTATTTATGGTACTAAAAAGTTAAATTGCTATTTTTAACACCACAAACTATAAAATTGGGACTGCATTGGTGGAGCCAAAGCTCTAATTTTTTGCTATTGAGCTATAGTGTATAGATAGCTTTGCACTGTAGCTCAAATGTTAACATATATATATATATATTATTGTGTTTACACTGTAGGTCAGATTATTTATTGTGTTCACACTATGGATATATTATTTTATTGTGTTGAAAGTTAAAATAAAACTATTAATATAGGGTATTTTGTAAAATGAGATGGTAAAATAGATAAAGTAACTTTTTGTGGTGTCAAATTGCTAAATTTTTGGCATCACCAATGCTAATATTCTAAGGACACAAATAAAAAAGAAGAGGCAGTGGACCAAAACCAGAAGAAGAAGAAGAAGAAAGAAAGAAAGAAAGAAAAATAATGGCTTGTCCTTTGAAGTATTGTTATGGATTCTGTTTCGTTCTAATTGGAAAATCTTGTACCGGCATGCAAACCGGAATGATAACCCCCCTATTCCACCTCAGATGAAATTTCAACCCATTCCGAGCATTTTGGTTAATACTGGCCGAAATTAAAGATTTGACCGGAATGCAGAAGTGAAAAAAAATGAAGAAAAAGATGATGCATAGGCCGTGTTAGAGGGGAAACAAAAAGTAAAAAGATGAGAATAAGAGCTCCTTGGTATATGTATATATGAACAGAGGAGGTGGAAATATATTGAAAGACAAGATGATGCAGTGGCGTTTTGAGAGAGAAAAAATATAAAGACGATGAGAAAACTTGAGAGAGCACAGATAGTGAGATGAGAAAGAAAGAAATAATGAGGGGTTTAGGTGAGGATGAGAAGACGAGGGAATAAATTTGACTTGGTGACTGGCTTTCACATGGGTGGGTTTGGGAAATGGGAAAGGAGTTATTAGGAACCTTCTTGGAGATTCTTTAGGTAGAATTACCTAACATGTTAGAGCCCATTTGGATAAGCATTTTTAAGGACAAAACGCATGATTGAATCTCAGTTTGGAATTTTTAATTTTATTTACAAAAAAAAATCATAAGTAATTTTAAAAAAGAAAAGTAATACATGCTCATTTTATTTGAGATTTTTTTTTAATAAAAAATATATTAAACTTGTTGTTTTCTATAATAGTTATATATATATATATATATGCAATAATCTAAAAACACCCTCAAATGGTGCGCCAAAATAAATCGATACCGAAATATTCTGTTTCAATAGACAAACTAAAATAGAGTTGGAAACAATATTCACAACATTACTTTGAAGTACGAAAAGTCACACACCATAAACAAGAAAAGGGTCTATAACTATTATGAGCAGTAATTTATTAGAAACATTTTTTTCTTGTGAGGTTATCATAAACATTTTGAAAATTTTTCAATGGAATAAGATCTTCTATATTTCAAGTTCTCTCAATTACGTCTATTTTCATGATTAAGATTTAATTGTTTATAGAAGTCATTTAAAATTTTTAATGATATGATAGTCTGGTACATTTTTAGATTTTTATCATTAAATCAACATCAATATATATATATAAAAGCAGAGAGCTCGTGTGAGAGTGCATGAGATTCTGCCATATGGCGCTCTAATAGAATAGTTTTGCAAAAACATAGGCTGGCATTTAAAATTAACAAAAGGTTTTGTCCAAAATCAGAGTTCATAGCAAGCCCAAGCCCATTTTCAACCCCAACCTAACTCTAACAAGTAATAATAACTAAAATTAAAGCCAGGTACAATTAACATAGTGGCTTTGAAGCTCTCTCTTATAACACAACCCTCTCCTCTTCATGCTCCTTACAAAACCCAAACGTTCTCCTTAATAACACCAACTCATCACTTTCTACCTCTACTTACTCTGAGTTCGACCTTTCACTTTTCCTGTTTCAATCTCAATTTTAAAGCAATGACTTCAAAGTGCCTCAAATACATGACCGAGATGTTCTCTATGCTTGGCATCGATTTCACCAGGTCCGTAAATCTCTCTAACTCTGTTTCTCTTAAAAATATAATGTCCCTTTTGTTTCCATAGAAAGTAGCACTTCAAAGATTTTTTCAGAAATTTTTTTTGCCAAGACTAAATGGAATTTGAACTTTGAGTTTCTATGTGGTCTTTTAACATTCTGAATGATGATTCCAGCAATTGAGGACCGACCTAAAAGATCAACCTCAAGCCAAACAGTCGACCTGTCAAGGTAAAAAAATAACCTACTTATGAGTTTTTTATTTTATAATTTTTCTTTTTGCGCGGTGTAGTTAAATTCTTTTTAAAAAAATTCTGTTAATTTGTTAATCCATATCCATCAATATCCAAATTTATGTAAATAGAAATGGATCCCATAGATTTAGGATTGAAGCCAAAAACACAATCTGCTCATGAAATATAAAAACTGAGGAACAAATACTTGAAAGTATCAAGAAGAATGTAAAGGCTTGAGTTAAGTTCTTTTGGTGTGAGTAGTTGTCCAAGGCTCCAAGTAATTGGTAGTGATCTTGGGTCCAGGTAACATTAGTCACGTAAATAAGTGTAGGGACACAACTAGACATTTAAGACTCTTGAGGTAGTGTGTGCAATTCAACATGTGCAAAGGTATATGTGTTCACGACTTTTTTTGGGTGTTGAAGAAGCCACAAGATTTTGCGTGTAGATACTAGATACAAGTAACATTCCCATCCAGGGCTTAACATTTGCAAAGTCCAAAATTAACTTTGTTATTCATGATGTATATACTCCACTTCATGTCTTCCCTACTCAAAATTTTCATGTGTTTTATGGTTTCCTTAGAAATTTTAGTAATTTCCTGTTCTAGGTATGTGTATATATATATATATATATATTTGATGGATCTATTCTAGGTATATTAATTACAGCTTGCCAGATGCATATTATCAATTTGGTTGTTAATACTTACGCTCTGTAAAGATTCTATAAACTTGAAAATTGTTAATATTAGTTCTTATCCTTCCAATCTTTCAACTTTTTTTTTTATTTTATTTTTTATTTTTTTTTTAATTTTGGTTGGATCATGGTCCCCAAAGACTTAACAAATTTCCAATAATTGTATTGTTTGTAGTTGCACCTATCTCAGTTGTGCATCAACTGTTGCTCAAGATGGGAGGGTTGGCATGCCTATCCACTGAAGGTTACTACGTTCGTGTTTTTTATCCTCTTAAGTTTAGTCAAGCAGCCTAAAAAATTAGTGCAACTACTGATTCTTTATTTATTTATTTATTTTTTATAATTATTTTAGTTCTAGACTTTGAATCAATTCAAATTTGAAATTGCAACTTAGCATATGACATTCTTTGAATATGTTTGAAAAAATTACTACCAAATTTTGTCACTAATGCTACTTCTCTTGACTATATGAAATTCTTTTCAAATTTATTAGTTCTCCAACTTGGATCATGATTTTAATAAAGTTGATCTATGGATGAAATTCATAGTCTCCTTTTTAAAATTTTCTTTTAGGCCTTAACTATGGTGTTTGATTACTAAAAAAGCAATTTTTCAATAACTAATGACATATTTGCAACATTTGGATTGAAAATTCATGGTGGCAAAAATGTCCCTTATGTGTAGGACATTTTCAGAGTATTAGGTCTTGGTATGTATTCAGTAAATTCTTGAGAAATACATAATGAGAGTTCCAAGTAGAAGACTTGGTCTTGGTGCCAAAGGATGTATTTCTTGGTGCATTTGGCCATAGATAATGTATATTAGAAGCTTCAGGGGTGCTGAAAACTCATTATAAATGAATCCTTATACTACTATTAATAAGTTGAACAATGGTGAGATATCACCCCTTTCATTTTCTTTATAAAGATGGTTGTGGTTAAAAGAAAATTATCTTCCTTCTCGACTCTATTCCATGGTGATACAATGATTGGGAAATTATGTGTTGGGCATAATTTGGTGTGTCTTTGTTGTAACAAGAGCAATAGGTTTCTATTAAAGTTGGAAACAAAATTGTGAGTATGGAAGCAAAATTTGAGAGTAGCATTAGTTTAGGAAATTTAACTATTAAAGTTTTTTTTTTTGAAGAGAGAGAAATTTTTTTAAGAGAGAAAGAAAGAGAATGGAGGCATATAGTCAAAGTTGAGAGGGGAAGGCAAAGCGCGAGAGAGAGGTTGGGGAGTCAAAGGTTTAGAAAATCCTACGTTAATCATTATAGCAGAGTATTGATAATGTACATAATGTGAAAACAAAAAGGCAAAAACCAAAACATTATTTTGGAGGCAAGCTGTGATTAATGTATCTACACAATCACAAAGGCAGAAACTTTTTATATAACTAACATGAAAACTTGCCGTACCAAAAAAAAAAAAAAAAAAAAAAGACTAAAAGAGGAGGGAGACTTTGTTTAAAAAAAAAAAAAAAAAAAAAAAAGACTAACAGAGGAGGGAGACTTTGTTTATGAGATGTTTGTATGTAAATTCATCACCATAAAATATTAAGGATTCCCATAGAATAAAATAAAATAATAATGATTATAGTAAATAAAAGATATGGATTTGTGTAATTTAGGCAACAGAAATGCTAGAAGATTATCTATCTCGATCTCATTAGTTATTAGTATCCCTTTTTATTTTATAAAAAATAAAAATAAATAAATAAATAAATAAACATTTGGTATACTAAAAGACATGAAGAAGAGAGAGAGTTGTGGTGTAAACTCAGTCAATTAATGAGAGAGTTGGATGATTGTAGAGAAACTTCATAGGAGGAGCCACTTGGCGAAAGCTTAGACCCTCACACAATGAGTTTTATATATATATTGATTGATTAGCTAAAAAGATTCAAGAATTACTTGGAGGAATGTACTTTATAATGACTTGGCAATTTAAGGGAATTTTTGCCCCATGTTGATGAAATATATAGTTTTGATATCTATTTCTCAAACCATTCATTGCTAGATGGGAGTTAGGTTAATACTCACAAACCAAACCAATTATATGCTCGCTCTCTTTCAAAGGATGTGAAAATAATAATTGTGCAGGTAACTTAATCGAAATATTTAAATTATTGTGAATTCACTCACACAATGCTTTTTTAATATATAATATAATTGATGCTAATTATGTAAATATTATACCACAAGATTAAATTTTATTATTATTATTTTTTTTTTTTATGGATCATAAAAATTAGTTAGAAATTATTTCAAAATAAATTTATAAATTATCCGCGCATCGCGCGGGACATCATCTAGTCTATATATTACTAAAAGCTGAAGCGTAGCATTTAATGTTGCTACACTCCAGTTAAGCCATGTCAGCGCCATGTCATCATTTATTTTTTTATTTTATTTTATTTTATTTTTTGTTTTATCGATTGCCATTTATTGAGTCTCTTTTTAAATTCAGGTGTTACTTTATCTCCATATCTATCGTGTGTCTCTCCATTAACCCAGGCTCTTGAGATGCCGCTATTATATTACTAAAAGCTGAAGCGTAGCATTTAATGTTGCTACGCACCAGTTAAGCCATGCCAGCGCCATGTCATCATTTATTTATTTTATTTTATTTTATTTTATTTTTTGTTTTATCGATTGCCATTTATTGAGTCTCTTTTTAAATTCAGGTGTTACTTTATCTCCATATCTATCGTGTGTCTCTCCATTAACCCAGGCTCTTGAGATGCCGCTATTATATGGAATTCTTATAGTCACTGATACTTTATCTCCAAATCTATCGTGTGTCTTTCCATTAACCTAGACTCTTGAGATGCCGCTACTATATGAAATTTTTATAGTCACCGATAGATTGCAACCTCCTCACCTCCTCACCTCTCATTTTTTTTCTATAAATTTTCAATTGTTCTCTATTTACAAATTGATCAGTATGACCTTCAATGCGATAGTTTCTTGAGTGTTTTTTCCGTTCTTTTGGTCATGGCTCAAGTTCATCTACCAAAACCCAATCAAGTGAGCGAAGGAGATAGATAATGACTCTAAGCTTGCAAACGAAACTAAAGCAGATGAGAGGTGAACATTGGTAGCCCAGGTCCAAAGGGTATAAATTGAATATGAGTTCTGCTATTTGTATGAATCTTATTCTTTTGTTTTTCTTTTTTTATTCCCATCTCATTATTAGGAAAAAAAACGTAGCTCTATTTTGAGATTTCATTATGAATGAGATTGAGTTTTCATGGTCTTAAAACTATTAAAATATATATATATATATATTTAAAAAAAAAATTATTTGAAATAAAAACATCACATTGAACAAACATATTGAGAGTAACATTCCTATAGTCTAGAGAATGGCAACCATAAAACAATTTATAACAAACATGATCAAATACCCAACTCAAATAATTTTTTTTTTAAATATATATATATATATATTTTAATAGTTTTAAGACCATGAAAACTCAATCTCATTCATAATGAAATCTCAAAATAGAGCTACGTTTTTTTTCCTAATAATGAGATGGGAATAAAAAAAGAAAAACAAAAGAATAAGATTCATACAAATAGCAGAACTCATATTCAATTTATACCCTTTGGACCTGGGCTACCAATGTTCACCTCTCATCTGCTTTAGTTTCGTTTGCAAGCTTAGAGTCATTATCTATCTCCTTCGCTCACTTGATTGGGTTTTGGTAGATGAACTTGAGCCATGACCAAAAGAACGGAAAAAACACTCAAGAAACTATCGCATTGAAGGTCATACTGATCAATTTGTAAATAGAGAACAATTGAAAATTTATAGAAAAAAAATGAGAGGTGAGGAGGTGAGGAGGTTGCAATCTATCGGTGACTATAAAAATTTCATATAGTAGCGGCATCTCAAGAGTCTAGGTTAATGGAAAGACACACGATAGATTTGGAGATAAAGTATCAGTGACTATAAGAATTCCATATAATAGCGGCATCTCAAGAGCCTGGGTTAATGGAGAGACACACGATAGATATGGAGATAAAGTAACACCTGAATTTAAAAAGAGACTCAATAAATGGCAATCGATAAAACAAAAAATAAAATAAAATAAAATAAAATAAATAAATGATGACATGGCGCTGGCATGGCTTAACTGGTGCGTAGCAACATTAAATGCTACGCTTCAGCTTTTAGTAATATAATAGCGGCATCTCAAGAGCCTGGGTTAATGGAGAGACACACGATAGATATGGAGATAAAGTAACACCTGAATTTAAAAAGAGACTCAATAAATGGCAATCGATAAAACAAAAAATAAAATAAAATAAAATAAAATAAATAAATGATGACATGGCGCTGGCATGGCTTAACTGGTGCGTAGCAACATTAAATGCTACGCTTCAGCTTTTAGTAATATAATAGCGGCATCTCAAGAGCCTGGGTTAATGGAGAGACACACGATAGATATGGAGATAAAGTAACACCTGAATTTAAAAAGAGACTCAATAAATGGCAATCGATAAAACAAAAAATAAAATAAAATAAAATAAAAAAAA
>NW_027069484.1:337133-400452 GCF_002906115.3 Quercus suber
AAAAAAAAAAAAAAAACATACCTGAAACTTGGCTTTTCTTATCGCAAATAGTCCTTCTATCAGAAATTGAACCCTTTTGTCTATTTCACCTTCATGAAGAATCCCACGGAAACGCTCAAATATTCCTGTAGAAGTGTAAACCTTGAGTACACTGTGCAGTAACTAAAATATATTCCAGTAAAAATAAAAGAAAGAGGAAAGGAACATTATGACTTATAATCTCATGGAAACATTGATTGCTAAGCATAGAACATAATGAACCAAAAGTTTGACATAGCTAAACACGTAAATAATCGAAAGAAACTCGCTACTTGTCTTTCATAATATAAGAAGTACATAAGTAAACAAATTTTGAGTACTAAACAATATTTTCACACGCTAACCATTTAACACCAGGCCACCATCCAAGGTTACATGTATGCCACAGCCATGAGTGGCACAATTCCAGACACAATGTTTCTATATCGTCAAGACAATTTTTAACCTAGTGTTATCATTGATAACAAAGAATGGCAACTTCCCAGTGGAACCTAAGATATCTCACTGGTTCAGCCAATATTAAATTCAAATCAGATAGGGATTAAAATAGGCACAGGTTGTTGATCCCAATCTGATTTGAAATAGTGATCATAATATTTTTTTTGACTTTTAAAATCTATTTCTTGTCGGTAATTCTACAAAATACTCAAATAAAAAACCAGATACATGTCAGATTTAGGCATGATTACAACCCCCCATTGTAACGAACTGTCCAAATGCTAGATCCAAGTATCCAACATCAATATATGAAGTGTTAAAGGAATTTTATTTTCTAACTAGTTCTACAATTTTTCAGTTTCTATATAATAATCTATTAATCCAAAGTGAAAGGACAGTATAAGTGCCAAAAAAATATTTTTAGGAAATTATTATGAGAAAGAAAAGCAGAACATGCTAATAGAAAAAATATGTAGTTCATAATGGCATAACTTTAATAAACACATACACACGACAGCAACTCAATTCCAACAGCATACCCACCATGCAAGCCTTTGGGCGAGAGATCTCGCAAAAGTGATCCACACTCTGTGACAAAGGCAACAGCAACCTCAACACTCGAATCGGTTGGATTCTGAAGCAGCACAGCAAGCAGCTCCAAGGCAATGATCTCATGAGCCACTAGTTGGTTCACTAAATGTGCAATAAACTTAACAGCAGCTAGTAACTGAGGCTTGTGGTTCCGTTTATATGCTCTCTTGAGCTGCAAAACGACCCTCCTCAAAAGAAGCTCACCAACCTCAGGAAACTTGGTGTTGACAACAGCAACGAGTGCTGCAAACACGTCTGTAAAACCCGGGGATGCCATCTGCGACTTCATACAGGACCGACAAAACAGCCCACTTCCCCGTATCAAATTCTCCGAGAAGAGTTCTGGAATAATGTTCTTTACGTTGGCAGCATTAACCTTGTTCACAAGCCCATTTATACTCTTCCGCAGGGCATCCCATGTCAACCGCTGATATTCAACACTGCTTTTATCTTGAACCCCTTTCATCATCCGAGCCAACTTAAACGAAGGAAAATAAGTAGCCTCTTTCATCATCTTAGCCAACTCAATCAAAAGGAAAAGTTGCTCCGATGACTATAGAGGTGTGAACTTTTGCTTTAACAATTCAAGCACATCAATGGCCTAACACTCTCTCTCACAAGACTAGCAAGACATAGAACTGCCTAATACATACATATTTATATGTCATAGGTTGGCAACAATAGGAATTATATTCCTTGTTTTATTCGGACATGCTTGACCGACTTATAAGCAATGGGCCTTGTGGGCTTCAGTGGCCCACAAATTGAACCCCCGACGACAAAAAGAGTTGTGGATTACAAAAATTAATAACCTCATTTAAAAAAAAAAAAAAAAAAAAAACCAAATTCTGGCATATTACTGAGTTCTATGGTAAGAAAGAAGAGCACCTTTACAAGGAAACATAACTAAAGAGAAAAGTTGTACTAAATTACTTTAATTAGTCCAATCCAAAGATACACTTATTTTATATATAGAAAGTCTATAGGGAAAAAAATGAAAAAATTGACATATGCTATGTGGCTAATTGTTAATAATCGAAAAAAGAAAAGAAAAAAGATGTCAATAATAAGAACTTACAAGCTTGTAAATATAACTAGTGTAAAAAATGTTGTCAAATTGTTTTGTGTATTATACATTGCTCTTTTCCTTTAATAGACACAAGTTTATTTTATTAAAAACAACTAAATTGTATAAAAAGCTTAAAAATACTGTTCCTTCAAAGCGACTCATCATTACAACTAGCGTGCTTCAAGAAGAAAAGGTGGGAAAAATATAGAAGGTATTCAAAGTCTAACTCAAGGGTAAGAGTTGGATCTAATGTTGAGACGAGAACATTGGATCCAAGCCGGTTCGTAGCAGTACATCTATAATTTTAGTTATTTAGCACCAATAAAAGTTACTTTATCTATTTTACCTACAGACATGTTGCAGCAGTGAATCTATTTTAACTTTCAACACAATAAAATAATATAAACATCACAATAAAATAATATATCTACTACAATAAAATAATATATCACTATAATAAAATAATATATTCACTACACTCATACATCACACCACACACAACCACAACCACAACCACCACCAGCCACAACAAAAAAAAAAAAAAAAAAATCAACCAAGTCCGCACATCACAGCACACACAACCACAACCACCCAACAACACAAGAAAATAGAACTCAGTAATATGCCAGAATTTGGTTTTTTTTTTTTTTTTTTTTTTAAATGAGGTTATTAATTTTTGTAATCCACAACTCTTTTTGTCGTCGGGGGTTCAATTTGTGGGCCACTGAAGCCCACAAGGCCCATTGCTTATAAGTCGGTCAAGCATGTCCGAATAAAACAAGGAATATAATTCCTATTGTTGCCAACCTATGACATATAAATATGTATGTATTAGGCAGTTCTATGTCTTGCTAGTCTTGTGAGAGAGAGTGTTAGGCCATTGATGTGCTTGAATTGTTAAAGCAAAAGTTCACACCTCTATAGTCATCGGAGCAACTTTTCCTTTTGATTGAGTTGGCTAAGATGATGAAAGAGGCTACTTATTTTCCTTCGTTTAAGTTGGCTCGGATGATGAAAGGGGTTCAAGATAAAAGCAGTGTTGAATATCAGCGGTTGACATGGGATGCCCTGCGGAAGAGTATAAATGGGCTTGTGAACAAGGTTAATGCTGCCAACGTAAAGAACATTATTCCAGAACTCTTCTCGGAGAATTTGATACGGGGAAGTGGGCTGTTTTGTCGGTCCTGTATGAAGTCGCAGATGGCATCCCCGGGTTTTACAGACGTGTTTGCAGCACTCGTTGCTGTTGTCAACACCAAGTTTCCTGAGGTTGGTGAGCTTCTTTTGAGGAGGGTCGTTTTGCAGCTCAAGAGAGCATATAAACGGAACCACAAGCCTCAGTTACTAGCTGCTGTTAAGTTTATTGCACATTTAGTGAACCAACTAGTGGCTCATGAGATCATTGCCTTGGAGCTGCTTGCTGTGCTGCTTCAGAATCCAACCGATTCGAGTGTTGAGGTTGCTGTTGCCTTTGTCACAGAGTGTGGATCACTTTTGCGAGATCTCTCGCCCAAAGGCTTGCATGGTGGGTATGCTGTTGGAATTGAGTTGCTGTCGTGTGTATGTGTTTATTAAAGTTATGCCATTATGAACTACATATTTTTTCTATTAGCATGTTCTGCTTTTCTTTCTCATAATAATTTCCTAAAAATATTTTTTTGGCACTTATACTGTCCTTTCACTTTGGATTAATAGATTATTATATAGAAACTGAAAAATTGTAGAACTAGTTAGAAAATAAAATTCCTTTAACACTTCATATATTGATGTTGGATACTTGGATCTAGCATTTGGACAGTTCGTTACAATGGGGGGTTGTAATCATGCCTAAATCTGACATGTATCTGGTTTTTTATTTGAGTATTTTGTAGAATTACCGACAAGAAATAGATTTTAAAAGTCAAAAAAAATATTATGATCACTATTTCAAATCAGATTGGGATCAACAACCTGTGCCTATTTTAATCCCTATCTGATTTGAATTTAATATTGGCTGAACCAGTGAGATATCTTAGGTTCCACTGGGAAGTTGCCATTCTTTGTTATCAATGATAACACTAGGTTAAAAATTGTCTTGACGATATAGAAACATTGTGTCTGGAATTGTGCCACTCATGGCTGTGGCATACATGTAACCTTGGATGGTGGCCTGGTGTTAAATGGTTAGCGTGTGAAAATATTGTTTAGTACTCAAAATTTGTTTACTTATGTACTTCTTATATTATGAAAGACAAGTAGCGAGTTTCTTTCGATTATTTACGTGTTTAGCTATGTCAAACTTTTGGTTCATTATGTTCTATGCTTAGCAATCAATGTTTCCATGAGATTATAAGTCATAATGTTCCTTTCCTCTTTCTTTTATTTTTACTGGAATATATTTTAGTTACTGCACAGTGTACTCAAGGTTTACACTTCTACAGGAATATTTGAGCGTTTCCGTGGGATTCTTCATGAAGGTGAAATAGACAAAAGGGTTCAATTTCTGATAGAAGGACTATTTGCGATAAGAAAAGCCAAGTTTCAGGTATGTTTTTTTTTTTTTTTTTCTCCCTTCATTTCTAGAATTATGGCATCAGATACTACTGTTAGTGTCCAAGGATAGCTAGAATAAAGATACCCTATGTGATGTATTCGTTTGCAGGGGTACTTGGCTGTTCGTCCGGGTCTGGACCTTGTAGAGCAGGAAGATCAGATAACCCATGAGATCTCTCTCCAAGAGGAAATAGATCCAGAGATTGCCCTTGGTATGGCATTATGCTGAGCTGTCTTCTGCTTCTTGATTGGTCTAGCTATGGTTATGTATTGATTTATGTTTTTCTTTCTCCTTGTTCAGATATATTCAAGCCAGATCCTAATTTCCTTGAGAATGAGAAGCGTTATGAAGAGTTGAAGAAAACCATTTTGGGTGACGAGTCTGAGGATGAAGAAGGTTCAGATGCAGCTTCAGATGATGATGAGGATGAGGATGATGAGGAGGAGGAGGATGAGGAGCAGATGAAAATAAGGGATGAAACAGAGACAAATCTTGTAAATCTCCGGAGGACAATCTATCTAACAATTATCTCCAGTGTAGATTTTAAGGAGGCAGGTCATAAGCTCCTGAAAATTAAACTAGAGCCAGGTCAAGAGGTATGTGTTGCAGGCGTTTCCTGATGTTACTGCTGTAAGATCAAAGTCTCCTTATTTAGTATTTCCTTGTTTAAGATGAAGTAGGGAATGATAGATAAATAATGAATATTTGTTCACAGTTCGCTGAGTCTCTGCAAATTATTAGTACTTGGCTAGGAATCACTATTATTTAGAGGAACTAGAGCTGGGTTCTGAGTCTCCCGTCCAGCATGAAGACATCCTTTACTCCCCTTTGCTATCAAGTGAATAAATGAACAATAAACGAATAAACAAGATGGATTAGATTCACTTTACATGCTCTTTTAACATTTCAGATTGCTAGATGTTATTACAAGTCAGTATCAAATATATTTTTTTTCTTTATTCTTAGCTTCTGTTTTTTTAACCCCCACCCCCTAAACGATTAGAATTCATTAGTGGTTTCATGCACTAACTTGCCTTGGTGCTTAGATTATTTCCCTTGTGTACTTCAGTCACTATTAGGGGTGTATAGAGGCAGGCCACACAGAGCCCAAGCTAAGCTTCTTGCTACTTAGGCTCAGCTAATTGAGACTTGACAAGGAGTTGAGTTTGGCTAGAAGAATTGGATAACTCCTAAAATTGAATGCTTAAAATAATAAAAGAAAAAATCTTACAATAATGCAATTGAAAGCTTAATAATAATATATTAGCATAATTTATTGTAAAGAAAAATTCTTGAATCAAATTCTGTACTACTTGAAACTTATAGTTGTCTTGGTGGCTTATGCAGATGGAGTTGAACGTTATGCTCTTGGAATGCTGTAGTCAGGAGAGAACTTACCTCCGGTATTATGGTCTACTAGTCGCAGACCCACGCGATGCGTGGGAATAGATAATTATTTCATAGTTATGGTATAATATATAATTTTTTCTCTCTAAATTTTGTGGAAAATAATTTTTTCTCCCCAAAAATAAAACAATCTCTGAAATTATATTTCATTTATCTATCTCAAAAAATATATCATCATTTTATTATTTGGACCTTTTAGTTGATATTATTCATTTTTTAGGCAGACCATATTTTTTTAAATTATGTCATTGTACATTATGTTTTTCTAATTTTTTTTTTAGTACAATTAAACTATTTAAGTTTCAAATATATTATTCAAATTTCTCCTTTTCTTAAAAGAGATTATTATTATTTATAATTTTTCTTATCCTAGAAGTAGTTTCGAACTATTAATTGGGTTTTGTCTGCTAATATAGATACATTAGATTAGAACTGCATATTTCTTAGACATTTCTAAAAATATTTAAAATAATATGTAGAAAAAAAAAAGTAGACTTTATATCTTAAATTGAACACTTTAGTTTCTCAAAAAAAAAAAAAAAAATGAGCATTTCATTTATCGAAATGAAAGAAAATAATTTGTATAACAATATAAAGAGAACATGATCAAACAAATAAAAATTGACTACATGCACTTTCAATTATTAAGATTAATTGCCTTTAACTGGACTTTCGTATTGAGCTTTATCATCTTCCACGTCACTATTCTCTTTATTATTTATTTTTTGCTTTTCGTTTTTTAACAATATTAAATATAAAAATATATTGACTTTACAAATTCATCTTAGGTAGTTTTAACTTTAAATATTCATTTACTTGAATTTTGATGTTATAACTAAATAATAAATCAATGAAAAATTAAAGCAAATATATTGTCTATACATATTCATCTTGGGTTGTTTTAATAGTTGATAATCACATTCAAATCCATAGCCAATATTGTATTTTGATATAAATTCAAAATCTCACTTTCAAAATAACTAAGTATTATGTCAAAAAAAAAAAATCAAACAAAAGCTATAAGAGGGAGAGAGAAGACTTGTGATGAATATAGTGGGAAAACAAAAATCCATCTGCTACTTCTTACTGGCTTTATATTATAGTTTCATTTCATTTTTTTCTTATTTTCTTTTTGCCTGAGTTTTACAGCACTAAAGCTCTTGTGTTTGTTGAAATGTCTCTATGATATTTATTATATATTCTTTTTCAGTTTAGTTGCTATGAAAATGAAAGTGTATCCAGAAATAATTGAGACTTCTATGTGATGGTTTTAGTTTGTTGATATTACTTTTGGTTGCTGGTAAAGCAAAGGAACCGAAAAGGATGTGTGTTGCTGGTAAAGCAAATAAAATTTGGGCTTCAATTCTTTTTTTTTTTTTGGTTGGGCCACGAATTGGGCCCAATCCTTTGACTGGGCCGGCCGGGGGGGGGGGTCCGGGCCTTGGGAAAAAAACCCGCTTAGTAAACAGGCCAGGTCCGGGCCACGGGTCTAGGTATGGAAAAACCCAGCCCAAACCCGACCCATTGCCATTCCTAGGTGGGATGCATGGTGGATGGATTACAAGGGCTTTCTAATGTTAGGCCACCTCTCCATATGGTTACTTTATTAGATAGTTAATAAATATTGATTTTAGTCTAATATATTGCTTTTGTAATCATAATATGGTTAGTGTCAAAATTAAAATTTGTGGTGTTTGTCGTGGAAGTAACTTAGAATATATTTAATTAATTAGTGGATGATTACACTTTATACTCATAAAAATAGTTTGGTTGTGATTGAAAAATGTTACAGTTTTGGGTGAAAATTTGTACTTTTATCTTTACTTGAAATTTAGTTTTTCTTGCCCAAAAAAGTGTTTACTATGATTATTTACTTGGAATTTTAATGCCCATGCACTTCTGACACTACTGAACAATGAAGTTAAGATAAATATTTTTGTCACTCTATGGAAACCCTAATGGTGGCCCTGTTTGCTCCTTAACTCACAATTTGCCTTACATGACAACTAAAAATAAGAGAAGTGTTACGTACACAATATTTTTACAACACTTTCATAATAAATCCTAGTTGGCAAGTTGTTACAGGTTTTGAATTTGAATCTACCACTGAAATTACTTTCTGCCCACTAATAATAGCAAATAACAACCGGCTACATAGTATTTTTGTGAAAATATTGTTGACATAACATTTCTCAAACTATAATGAAAAAATGAGTATGAAAGGGATGGTGATGAGTGTGAGAGAGTCTCTTGCCTAGTGAAGTAATGTCAAGCACATAACCTACCACTTCAACCTTTGCACTCTTCCTACAGTAATGCTAAAGCAATATCATTCCCCAACAATTCATCCTTAACTAGCTATCTAGATGTTAATGTGTTACCTACACACATTTGTTTGCACTACACATCATGTTTCAAACTGCCTAACCCTTTCTATCAATGATTCAATATTCTTGTACTTAGCAAAAAAAAACCAATATTCTTTGTTGGAAGGCTTGGAGTGACAACTCCTAAAATTTGTTTCGGTAGAGAACTTTTCCATTTTGTGCTTCTCTTCGCTTGGTGATGATGTAAGTTGCCAAAATTAGGTTTACCCATTTCAGCAAAACTTTCCAACAAAATGTCCCATGTCTGAAACTATTTAGGGATATGCCCCTTTTTTAAACTCAATTTTTGGACAATCGAGTAATAGCGAAGTTGTACTCAGGAAAAAAAAATTATGGAACTCAAGTTCATGGAGTTCCAAAATATATATATATATATATATATTTTTTTTTTTAATTTCAGTTCCCTATAACTCGATTGTCCGAAAATCGAGTTTCAAAATAGAGGCATTTCCCTAAATAGTTTCAAATAGGGGGCATTTTGCTGAAAGGTTTTGGCAAAAGGGGCAATTGCCCATTTTGGCCTGTAAGTTTGTATCTATTTGCCACCCCTTGGTAACTTAATCCCCAGTTGCACGTTAGGTCTTGTTGCTTTTAAACGTGTATGATAATCAATTTTTCTAAGTTTACCAATATTCTTGTCCACAAGCTAGCAAATAATTAAGCATATATACTCTTTTTAGGCCTAGTATATTCTAGATAAGGTTGCATACGTATGCATATTAGAACCCATTGCTTCAAGATAATATCAACTAATCTAGACCCACGTGATGAGTAAGATTAGAGAGAGAGAGAGAGAGAGAGAGAGAGAGAGAGAGAAATAACCTTTTGTTTGTGAGGAAAAACTATGCAAAGAATGGAAGAGAGAATGACAAATTTATAGTAAAATGGTGTGAATAAGAATAGACAAAATAAGGGAAGATGAAGAGTGGTATTAAAATAGAGGATAGTGGGGAGATGAAAAGGTAAAAGAGTAACAAATGTTGGACAAAGTCTAAATATTAAAAAAAAAAAAAAGAGTAAATGTGTAAAAAAAATTATAGAAAATTAGAGAGAAATAGGATATTGACGTGGACGCTAATGTGGTTCAACTAGAGCATAGTAACAATAAATGCTATGCTTCAGCTTTAAGATATATATAGAATATATAGAATAGATATAGATTTTGAAAAAGAGAGAAAATATAAAGAAAAGAAAGAGAGGAAAATATATAACATGTGATTGCTTCAGCTTATATATATATATAGATGGTGGAATTAAATTAATAAGAAGCAGGGTTTATGGTGGAGATAGTGGTGGGAATTAAATTAATAAGAAGTGGGCTTTATGGTGGAGATAAGGATGAGATTTATTTTATATTTGTTAGTCTTTTAAAATTGGAAAAAACTAATTTTAAATTGTTGAACAATTACAAAAAATATGGTGGAAATGACATGGCTGCTGACGTGGCTCAACGTGAGCGTAGCAACATTAAATGCTACGCTTCAGCTTTTAGTAATATATAGATTGGGGAGCGATTCTGCATGATCAACAAAGTTTATCAGGAAAATTTTGACAAATGCTTTGTCCAACAATATTCCATGATTCACAGGCTCGAAACAAATAAGTTGCGTAATGTGGCTAAGTTTTTTGCGCATTTACTCTGCACAGATGCTCTACCTTGGCGTGTTTTAGCCTATATTCACTTAACAGAGGAGGATACCACTTCTTCATCTCGTATATTTATCAAGATTCTATTCCAGGTATCGAAAGCGACACCAATTTTTTCCCCTCGTGTTTTTCTCTCTAGCATTTCTCCTAGAAGCTGTTGTATTCACAGTTGTGTTGTCTCTGTTGCAGGAATTGTCAGAGCATCTGGGCACCCATCAGCTGAATAAGCGTCTTAACGATCCCACAATGCAGGATTCCTTTGATTCTATCTTTCCAAGGGACAATCCCAAGAACACACGGTTTTCAATTAACTTCTTCACATCCATTGGACTTGGTGGCATCACTGAAAACTTACGTGAATACTTGAAGAATATGCCACGCCTTCTTATGCAACAAGAGCAAGAATCGGATAGTTCTGGTAGTTCGGTTACAGGGTCAGCTAGTTTAGAATCGGATTCATCAAGTTCAGATGAGAGTGAAAGGGATGACAGACACAAGAAGCGGAGGAGGAGAGGCTAAGGGAATGTTATGATGTGCAATAGATATTAGAGTTTGATGTTTGCCTTCTGTAATGTATAGAATCAATTTGTTTTCACATTGCGTAAAATTTTGCATCGATATGAATTTAGCATTATAGCAACTTTGTTTTCTCTCTAATAGGGAAAGGGTCTTAATTTCGGCACAGATGCTCTACCTTGACATGTAAAATTTTGGGTTTGATGTTTGCCATTTGTTTTCATGCAAACCACTTAACTCCTGTGTGTTATGGTGTGCGGCCACTTGAGCACTAATGAAACTTGATGCTACTCGAATTAATAAGGCTACAACTCTTACACTTGCAGTTGGGATTAGGGATGGCAATTTTTGCCCGACCCGCGGGTACCCAGCCCGACCCGACCCTAATGGGCCGAGTTTTACCCGATCTAATTAGGAATAGGGTTGGGTATGGGTTTTTTTAAAAAAAAAAAAAAACCGAAGCGGGTCCAGGTTGGGTCTGGGTTTTATCAAAAAAATTCGAGAACCGACCCGAAACCCGGCCTAGATAAAAACCCGGTACCCTGAAATTACAAAAATACCCCCTTATATATATATATATATATACATACCTATAATCTAACCCTAATCCCTCATTTCTTCAGTAGCAACTCAAAACTCACGCCTCCCTCCCTCAGTCCTCACCCTCACTTCGGCACTCCCTCTCCCTCAGCTCAGTCCCTCATTTCAGCTCACGCAGTCAGTCAGTCACTCTGACACTCCCTCACTCTGATACTCTCTCACCCTCACTCCCTTAATCACGCCTCCCTCGCGTCCTTACCCTCACTCCGACACTCCCTCAACACACGGCCCGTTAAGGCATAACCATGTCTGGTGGATGGCAACGACGTGGCAATGGCTTTCTTCAACCCTTGAATCAGTGAGCATGTTTGGGTAAACTGGTATAACCCTTGATGGTTTAGGGTTTATCGGCAGATGGAGGAGGAGACAATGGCCGATTTGGGTTGGGATTCCTGCTTACGATAGCGCTATGGAGAACATTGCCAACGGTGGGTTGTTGGAGTGGGTAGTAAAGTTCTGACCTGCAATATTTCCTTTTGTTTTCTGTTTGGTTCTCAAGAAAAACAAAGAGGAAAGTATAGTGGGAAAAACAAAAATCCATCTGCTACTTCTTACTGGCTTTATATTATAGTTTCATTTCATTTTTTTCTTATTTTCTTTTTGCCTGAGTTTTACAGCACTAAAGCTCTTGTGTTTGTTGAAATGTCTCTATGATATTTATTATATATTCTTTTTCAGTTTAGTTGCTATGAAAATGAAAGTGTATCCAGAAAATAATTGAGACTTCTATGTGATGGTTTTAGTTTGTTGATATTACTTTTGGTTGCTGGTAAAGCAAAGGAACCGAAAAGGATGTGTGTTGCTGGTAAAGCAAATAAAATTTGGGCTTCAATTCTTTTTTTTTTTTTTGGTTGGGCCACGAATTGGGCCCAATCCTTTGACTGGGCCCGGCCGGGGGGGGGGGGGCCGGGTCCGGGCCTTGGGAAAAAAACCCGCTTAGTAAACAGGCCAGGTCCGGGCCACGGGTCTAGGTATGGAAAAACCCAGCCCAAACCCGACCCATTGCCATTCCTAGGTGGGATGCATGGTGGATGGATTACAAGGGCTTTCTAATGTTAGGCCACCTCTCCATATGGTTACTTTATTAGATAGTTAATAAATATTGATTTTAGTCTAATATATTGCTTTTGTAATCATAATATGGTTAGTGTCAAAATTAAAATTTGTGGTGTTTGTCGTGGAAGTAACTTAGAATATATTTAATTAATTAGTGGATGATTACACTTTATACTCATAAAAATAGTTTGGTTGTGATTGAAAAATGTTACAGTTTTGGGTGAAAATTTGTACTTTTATCTTTACTTGAAATTTAGTTTTTTCTTGCCCAAAAAAGTGTTTACTATGATTATTTACTTGGAATTTTTAATGCCCATGCACTTCTGACACTACTGAACAATGAAGTTAAGATAAATATTTTTTGTCACTCTATGGAAACCCTAATGGTGGCCCTGTTTGCTCCTTAACTCACAATTTGCCTTACATGACAACTAAAAATAAGAGAAGTGTTACGTACACAATATTTTTACAACACTTTCATAATAAATCCTAGTTGGCAAGTTGTTACAGGTTTTGAATTTGAATCTACCACTGAAATTACTTTCTGCCCACTAATAATAGCAAATAACAACCGGCTACATAGTATTTTTGTGAAAATATTGTTGACATAACATTTCTCAAACTATAATGAAAAAATGAGTATGAAAGGGATGGTGATGAGTGTGAGAGAGTCTCTTGCCTAGTGAAGTAATGTCAAGCACATAACCTACCACTTCAACCTTTGCACTCTTCCTACAGTAATGCTAAAGCAATATCATTCCCCAACAATTCATCCTTAACTAGCTATCTAGATGTTAATGTGTTACCTACACACATTTGTTTGCACTACACATCATGTTTCAAACTGCCTAACCCTTTCTATCAATGATTCAATATTCTTGTACTTAGCAAAAAAAAACCAATATTCTTTGTTGGAAGGCTTGGAGTGACAACTCCTAAAATTTGTTTCGGTAGAGAACTTTTCCATTTTGTGCTTCTCTTCGCTTGGTGATGATGTAAGTTGCCAAAATTAGGTTTACCCATTTCAGCAAAACTTTCCAACAAAATGTCCCATGTCTGAAACTATTTAGGGATATGCCCCTTTTTAAACTCAATTTTTGGACAATCGAGTAATAGCGAAGTTGTACTCAGGAAAAAAAAATTATGGAACTCAAGTTCATGGAGTTCCATATATATATATATATATATTTTTTTTTTTTAATTTCAGTTCCCTATAACTCGATTGTCCGAAAATCGAGTTTCAAAATAGAGGCATTTCCCTAAATAGTTTCAAATAGGGGGCATTTTGCTGAAAGGTTTTGGCAAAAGGGGCAATTGCCCATTTTGGCCTGTAAGTTTGTATCTATTTGCCACCCCTTGGTAACTTAATCCCCAGTTGCACGTTAGGTCTTGTTGCTTTTAAACGTGTATGATAATCAATTTTTCTAAGTTTACCAATATTCTTGTCCACAAGCTAGCAAATAATTAAGCATATATACTCTTTTTAGGCCTAGTATATTCTAGATAAGGTTGCATACGTATGCATATTAGAACCCATTGCTTCAAGATAATATCAACTAATCTAGACCCACGTGATGAGTAAGATTATATTATTACTTTGTAATTATGGTATGATGTATAAATAGTTGAGAAACACATTCAAATACATAGCATGATTGTATTTTGATATAAATTCAAATTTTGACTTTCAAAATAATTAAGTACTATGTCAAACAAAAATCAAACAAAAGCTATCAGATGGAGAGAAAAGGCTTGTGATGAAGAAATCAAAAACACACACAAAATCGTATATTAACCCAAAATAGTGCTATAAAAAAAAAATACAATGATTCATCAACCTAAAGTTAAGTTGCAAGAAAGAATAAATAATCGAGAAAGAGAATAATCACCTTCTTCGAGAGAGACCTAAATTAGATAATTTTATAGAAAATAAGATGAGAAGAAGAATAGTTAAAATAAAGATATAGTCACACCATCCAAGTCATGTTATGTACTTGAATAACATTATATTCTTATATACTATCTTTATAATGCAATATGATAGCATTTAACAATCAAAGAAAAGAAAAGAAAAATAACAACTTAAAAACACAAAACCAAAAAGTTTGAAATACAATTTAATCTGATTTATTTTTTGTAGAGGTATGCATCAACCTAAAGTAGAGTTCTAAAGAACACACAAATTCATCAACCTAAAGTAAAGATATAACCATTAAAAAAAATCCACGCAAAAAAGGAAAAAAAAAATGTGAGAGAGAGAAAGAGAGAGAGAGAGAGAGAGAATAATAGTAGAGTTCTAAAGAACATGGAAATTCATCAACATAAAGTAAAGATGCCAAAAAAAAGAAAAACCAAAAAAAAAAAAAAAATCATAAGAAAGAGAGAGTAATAACCTTTTTATGTGATAAAATATGTATAGAGTAAGAGAGAATAGCAAATTTATAGTAAGAGGATGGGGATAAAAATAGTCAAAATAAAACGAAGATGAAGGGATAAAGGAAGAGTGATATTAATTTTGATAGTAGTGGGGAGATGAAAAGGTAAAAAGGAAGGGGAAAAGTTGGAGAAAATGTAACAATAAACTATAAAAGTAATAAATAAATAAAAAGAGTTAAAAAATAAGAGAGAAATAATTGAAAATGAGTAAGTGATATGGCCACTGATGTGACTCAATTGAAGCGTAGCAATAATAAATGCTACACTTCAACTTTTAGATATATAGATATAGATGTCTAATTGAAGTCATTAGCAACCGTTGAAGTTGGCTTGCACAACTAGTAATAATAATAATAATTAGTTCCATTGATAAAATATCTATCATTGATCAAAAAACTTGGGATCAAATCTTCTCAAAAATAAATTTATTGATGTCTTCATTTAGAAAAAATATCTTACCAAACTATATCATGGAGCACCCCTCTTATAACATGTGGGTCTCATAGATGAGTGAGATGCACCAAATATGAGAGAGGTGCTCCATGAGGTGGTCTCTTGATATACTTTCTTTTTGGTTTGAATTGCTTAGTGGTAATAAAGTAATCAATTATTATGAAATGAGGCAATAAGTTCAATTCAAATTGTATCTTAAAATAGAAAAAAATCAATCACTCTTATTTATTAAGGGCGTTAGAATGTGCATCTTGAATGAAAAACCAATGCTCAAAACTTTCATTATTCGATAAAGAGACAATTGTATAACATAATTGTAAAGGCACATCATTATAAGGCAATCCAATTATCTAAAAAAGTCATGAAAATTGAATATTTATTGTCTTCCATTTTGTTCTAAGGTATATCCTCTATCAATCGAGTTTGAGTCATCATTAATAATGACTGGCTTCAATAGTCGACCAAATTTCAGTTTCACATACCTATAGAAGAACAAAATAAATAAATAAAACGAAAACTATTTATTTGTTTCAAATATTAAAATCATTGTTGACGATGCTCCATTTCAACAATGACCAAATTAGCTTGAACCAAAATAGAGTAATTGGGTTTTCCTTGTTTTTTTTACTCATTATATTTTAAAGCTTTTACTTGGTGCAAATGAGATTTTCCTAAACATATGAGTGGAAGGAATAAGGAAAGTATTCGAAAATGGACAGTGTTTGTTTCACACATTATGTGTGTTAGGTTCCAAAGGCTTAGGATTTGATGTATTTAGAACTCTAATGTGTAATGTTGGCAAACCATGATCAAAACAATATGTTTAGTCTTGTTTAGGCTTGCTCAAAGTTGTTTAATTCATGTAAAGTTGGAATTGAGAGGCTGCAGATGTATTAGTGCATTTCGGTCTGGCTCAATCGATCGAAGGTTAGACTTGATCGATCGAAAGTCGGCCAGAATGTTTTTCTGCAGAATTTCCAACTCAGCCCTATCTCATTAAACGTTTAGGGTTTTATGTTTTTGCCCTAGGTATATAAGGAAAAATCCTAGCCACATTTTGAGAGTTGCTCTGGTTGTATTGTTGCTCATATTTTGCAGTTTGTGTGAATCTCTTGTGAAATCCTTGAGGAGCTTTTCTTCACATAAACTTAGGGTTTTCAAGATAGAGATATTATCAACACCTTGATGATCAACTCAGTTGCTGCCATTGGAACTTAAAGAAACACAAGTAGGAGTGCTTGTACTTGATTGGAGAATCCAAGAAAGAAGAAGTCCGTGGATTCGGAGCTTGCACATAGTCGTGTCAGTAAGTTCTACTGGTGGGTAGCATTAGGAAGTCGAGCGTGGGTGCTTATAAGTCCCTTTATATGAACTTCGATTCTTTCATATAGTGGATTCAAGTTTACCTTGAGGATAGCTAGGTTAAATCCTCCCCAGGTTTTTTACCGGTTTGGTTTTCCTGGCTAATCATATCTTTGTGTTCTTTATATTTCTGCTACTTTATATCTTGATATGATTATTTGATTGTGTTAACCTAGATTTGTATAATTTTATTAAGTTAATCACTTGTCTAATTAACTAGGTTAATCCAATTGTTGTGTTAAGGGGTCTAAAAACCGTTTAGTGTGCGTTTACACACTCCCAAAACAATTGAATTTAAATTTGAAAGTGCGACTCGTTAATAATTCATTTTTAGGAAAGTTTTGATACCACTTTTATAGGAAATTAAAAAAAAAAAAAAACTGTCAAAATATTAATTACTTTTTTTTTTCCATAAAAGCTTTCTTTAAATGGATTATTAATCAGTGCCCTAAGGGCACTCATTAGCATTTTCCTATATTATATTGAACTTTAAAGGAATTAGTATTTTTCTTTTTCATTGAACTATCATATTCCTCTACATTAAATTCTAAAAAGAAATCAATTTGATCTTTAATGGACCACCATCTTTTCAATATCATCATCACCAATGCCACCACTTTCCGGGCACTACTGATACATATGCAACCCAAGCCTAGTGAAGGGTCCCAAGCATAATTTCAAGTTACATGCTATTTTCCCAGCAAACCAAACGTAAAGAACTTAAGCATTATCAATATCTAGCTGAGATGATAGCTTTTCTTTCTATGATCTTTGATTCTTTCTAGGTTCAGTATTTAATTTCCGCCACCTACAGTTCAAAGGATGAATGATTTGGTGAAGAAGGCGATATGGAGTTCAGAGCTAAGTGGGTGCTATTGGCAGCACAAACCACAGAAATTCGGTCCAACTGCTAGGATATTGCAATGAGGGCAGCACCGGCTTCTTTATATGAATTCATGAGTAATAGTTCCCTAGCAAGCTTTCTATTTGGGGGTTTGCAACCATATTTGTACGAAAGAATTCAAATTGCATTAGAAATGGCAAGAGGGCTCTTTTACTTGCATGAAGAATGCAACACAGAAATCATACTTTGTGATATCAAGCCGCAAAACATCTTCCTGGATGACTCTTTTACAGCTAGAATTTCTGACTTTGGATTAGCTAAGCTTTTGAAAACAGACCAAACTCGTACTACTGCTCGAATTAGAGGAACTAAAGGGTATGTTGCACTCGAATGGTTCAAAAATATGCCTATTACAATCAAGGTGGATGTTTACAGCTTTGACATTTTGTTGCTAGAGCTCATTTGCTGCAGGAAGAGTTTTGAAGTAGAGGCAAAGGGTGAGGATCAGATGATACTAGCTGACTGGGCATATGATTGCTATAAAGACAAGAAACTAGATCTTTTTTTCTTTTTTTCTTTTTTTCTTTTTTTTGAGAATCACTACTTTGAACTTTATTAAATAGTAAGCAAAACAGCCAGATAAATAGCAATGGTGTGCGATGAGACATCTTCCATCCACACTTGAAAACCAATGACATGTCGTGCATGTCGAATTAGGTTGTGAGCTACAATATTCCCTTCTCTACAAACATGTGGAAACCTAAAACAATGAAATAAATTTGCAAAACATTTAACCTTATGACTGAATAAACTGAAAGAAATCAAAGAGAATGAGTCAAAATCTCCTTCTAGGATGGCAACAATTAAACTCAGATCAGCAACTAACTGTAAAGCACTCGATGTAGTCAAAGTTTCAAAATCCATGACAATTAAAGGGAGAGGGATGATTTCGACCCTGTGCCAAGCCCTACCTTGGCAATCTCGAATGATCAATCCAATCCCAGCCCTATAATCTCCTTGAAACAATGCATCGGTGTAGTTTGTGCCTGAAACCTCCACAGTTACATCAATAGTAAATCCCCAGAAAAACAATGATCCACCTCCTCTAAAAGTTACTAGGTAAACAAACACACTTTCACACTGAAATTTCCTCATCACCTCTTTTAGCCTAGCATCATCTACCCGTGTTTCGGCTAAGAACACGACATAATTTTTTTCCTGGAAATTAGCATCATCGAAGTTCACCTTTAGGATCGGCCATGGAGGTGGTTTCCAAATGGCAAGGTGTGGAGGCTGATTTGACTTATCCAGCTCATTACCCTTCATTGTTGTTGATTGCAATATGGTGCATTCAAGAGGATCCATCACTAAGGCCAACAATGAAGAAAGTGGTACAAATGATGGAAGGATCTGTTGAGGTCTCAGTTCCTCCAGGTCCATCCTCATTTATTAGTTCAATGTAAATCCTCTTATGTAATTACCTTTTTGGTTGTATAAGTCTATATGTATGTTTAATTGTCAATACTATCAGCTTGGCAAGTCAAGTAATATTCAAGAATTGGGTACTCTAATCTATATATATTATATCTAAAAGCTGAAGCGTAGCATTTATTGTTGCTACGCTCCAATTGAGCCACATCAGCGTCTACGTCAATATCTTTTTTCTTTTCAATTCTCCTATAATTGTTTTTGACATTTATTTTTTTTAATATTTACACTTCTCCAACCTTTCTCCCACCCTTACCTTTTCATCTCCCCACTACTCTCTCCATTAATACCATTCTTCCTCTTTTCCTTCATCTTCCTTTATTTTTGTATCTTCTTATTTACACTCTCTTACTATAAATTCGTCATTATCTCTTCCATTTCTATGCATAGTTTTCATTCACAAAAAAAAAAAAAAAAAAAAAAAAAAAGGTTCTCTCTCTCTCTCTCTCTCAATTTTTTGGTGGATTTTTTATTTTTCTTGTATCTTTACTTTAGGTTGATAATTTTGTATATTCTTTAAAACTCTACTTTAGGTTAATGCGATTTAGTTTTGTTTTCTAATTTTTTTTTTTTTTTTGTTCTCTTTGATTGTTAAATTTTATCCTATTGAGTTATAAGAAATTAAATATAGCATATAAAAATATAATATCTCTTTGATTGTTAAATTTTATCCTATTGCATTATAAAAAATTAAATATAACATATAAAAATATAAAAGCATTCTATTACATAGCATGATTTGGATAATTTGGTATTTATTGTAATTTGGAAATTTTTTTATTATACATCATTATTTTGTATGGTGCTTAATTTAGATGTTAAACTATGGGAATTTACTAATTTTTTATTTTTATTTTTTAATCCTTTGTGGTGGACAAAGTACTCTTAATAGTTGTTGTGCGTACCTAGGCATGCTCGGAACATCCTAGGCATGCATGCAACCACCTAGGCCGTCCTCGGACAGATTTTGCAATGTCCTAGGCATGCGTGGTAACGTGCTAGGCATGCTTGGAAACGTCCTCGGACGGTCTCCTAGGAGTCCCACATCGAAGGAAAACCCCCCCCACTTGCTGCCTTATAAGCTTTGAAGCGAAGGAAGTAGTGGGGGGGTTTTCCTTCGATGTGGGACTCCTAGAACACCGTTCGAGGACATTTCTAAGCATGACTAGGACGTTGCCACGCATGCCTAGGACGTTTCGAGCATGCCTAGGTACCCACAATTGTATTAGAAGAACTCTATAATGCTATTTATTTAGAGAAAAGCAAAGGTTAGCCAAATGAAAATAATCAAATGGGTGACAAATTTAAGCTTTTGCAATTTTACTTTAATTATTATTATTATTTTATAACAATGCATATATAGAAATTTAATTCTTAGATTTTGATAATAATTGTTTATTTGATAATATGTTTTTGGTGAATGAAATTACAATTTCTGTAAAGAAAATAACCTTAATAGATTATCAACGACAAATTGTTTTTCCTAATTGGTCCAATTAATCATTGTTAAGTTTATTAATTTTCTTATTTACGTTTTTCGGTGTTTTGGGTTGTAGGCAAAAAAAAAAAAAAAAGGTTTGTGAAAGTTTGTTTAAAACTAAAAGAGTAATTTCCAAATTTTATATTCTTTTTAATGATTCAAAAAATGTTATAAATAACTTTTATTAAATAATGAATATTTTCATTAACTTGCCTTTTGAATTTCTGAGAAAAATTGTATTATTTTCATTTTGGTACGACAAAATTTATGTTTATGATTTATGATTATTCTTATATTACATTTATGATTATTCCTATAATAAATAAAAATATGATTATGAAATAAATTATTCTTTATTAAATTAGTGTAAATTGTAAAAAAAAAAAAAATTAATAAAACTACTATAAAAATGATTATCACATGCAATGCGCAAGTTCGCAGCTAGTATGAATAATAATTACCCATATGTCCCAATATTTGCAATAAAATGACACTTTTCTGTGTCAAGTAATTCTTTATATGAAATTTGTATATATAAAAAAGGCGGAAGGGAGGGGGGGGGGGGGGGGAGGGGGGGGTGCTAGATGGTTTTCCTGTTGTACTGCAAAAATGTGTCTTTTCTATTGAGTATTGATCCACTATAAAACTAATTCAAAACCCAACATTTAATGCCAACCTTCATAAGGATTGACAAACCGAGTAATATGCCATAGGCAGAAATTCTCCTCACCTACAAAATTCCAATACCAAATTTTGGAAACTCCAATTGACAAGGTCCGGACAATGAATAGTGGCTACTAGACTCTAGAACTAGTTGCAGCCACTATCATCGACATATTTTGCCGTACAGGTTCTTTTCAGGCAGGCCTTCTTAGATTAGATCTAGCTAGGTTTAGCAAGATCCAAACTACTTTCTTACAACAAGACTTACAATTTGTCATGGTTTGCAACATTAACTTAACGTAATCGATCTTGCCCCAAGATTAGTTTAACTTCCTCAACCAAATTGATAGATGAAATAGAAAAGTGAGGAGGTGATACTTGACAAGGCAGAGCAATGAATGGGATACAAATCCATGTTCATTCTTGCCTCGGTAAAGTACCTTCCTTTTAGGACTGTCCTGAGTAGAGAGGTGTTGAGCATCAAAGTAACACCATCAGATATTATTTTGTATAAATGAAGAGCATATATAAGATTAGATGAAATTTTGGACTCATGCAGAATCTTTCAAGTTTGAAATTGAAGGAATGTGTCCTAAGTTGAAATTTACTTATATGGGTGATTGTAAGTTCATGTTCATTGCCCGCTGAGACTAACTTTGAACCTGTGTATTGATTTTGAAGAGAAGATTGGCAAGGTTGGATGTTTAAGTCACCAGCTTTGCTATAGACCTGGTGTTCTGATGAATGTATGTATGATAAATGTTTGTACATCCCGACTGTCTATAAATATGACTACTATTCTATGTCAAGTAATTGTTTATATAAAATTTTATCACACAATAAAATGGTTCCTAGATTAAAAAATTCCTATCAGTAGTGCAAATTTTATCTTTTCTATTCAAGCATTTGATTACAACTAACCTATTACAAAACCCAATAGTTATGTGGCATTTGGTATAGGGTAATGTTTTAGGATTCCCAGGAATGTTTAAAGATTTTCATGTTTGGTTACAAATCATGCTAGGGAATCAAATACCAGGGGAATCTGGATTCCCCACTTAAACTCCTCTCAATAGGAATGTGGATTCCCTTAAAAACATGTGGGAATCTAGATTCCCAAGTTTAAAGGAAATTGTATTTTATAAATTGACAATTTTAACCCTTTTTTTTTAAATGACTTGGTAGTTCATATTCAAATCTAAGGATAGAATGGGAAAAATAAATAATTCATTTAAAATTCTTAAGAATAAACCAAACATAGGAATAACTAGATTCTTAGGAATGTAATTCCTAGGAATCACATTCCTAGAAATCTAGATGTCAGGAGTAATGTGGTTTCCCCCGTACCAAACACCACATTAATGACTTAATGCCATTGCCATCATTCATATGGATTGAAAAGCCAAGTAAGTAGATCTTATTTTTAGATGAAAGTAGATGTTAACGAGTGTGTTTGGATACCGCTTATTTTGGCAAAACTGAAAAATTATTGTTGAAAGTACTGTAGATAAAGGTAAAGTTTGTTGAAATAGTAAGTGAAACTCATGAAAAGTGCCAAAAAGTGCAGTGGAGCCCATGAATAGTAAAAAAAAATAAGCTGAATAATGAAATAATTTTAATTTTTAATCCTAACCTAAACGCACACGTTATATTATAGAACTTGAATATATTTTATTTTATGATGTTATAAAAGTATAGTATTAAATTATTAATGTATTATAGATTGTAGTGTTAGGATTTGTGGCCCAAGCCCAAAACAATAAATTTGTAGAGTGTGGATGATAGAGCTAGGTTGACTGTGGAGCTCACAACAGTTGATCACAACGTCCAAGTATAAACCAGCATAAAAATACACGTAAAGATCAAATAAGCTAAAATTCGAAGAGACTTATGATAAATTGAATACTGGTTACAGTTCTTAAGGCTACAGTAAAACCTTTATTTCTTTTTCTCTATCGTCTCTCTCTCCCCCTTTTATCAGGAGCTCTTCTTCTTTATATAGCATCCTTCCCTATCATCCCCATCGTCCACTTGTCCTTCATCTAGGTACCTACTAGAGTGCATGTCATGTCATATATCTTCCTTAGCTTTTTGCGAGTGGCGGTAACTAAGGTTATACTGTTCAGGGGTCTTCTCCACATAAATGCAGCCAGAAAAGTTGCTGCAGTGCATTTAATACGGTGGTGGCGGCTTTTCCTTTCAGATATTTCTCAATTCTTCTTATCTCCAGGCATGTCCAAAACTTATCCAGACTGCTGAAGTCATTAGTAAACTCATTCGAACCCCCTAGATATTTATATGACCAAGAATCTTTACATCCAAGGAGAATTATCTCTTCGAAACGCTGGTGCTCTTTTCGAACGGATCTTCTTCACTTCCAAGTATCTTTCTTTCATGCGAAGTACTCCTCAACAATTTTAGCCTCTTCGGACATACAATAACCTTCACATTGGGCTCTAGGCCCACTACGTAAGGTTGGGCCTTTCCCCCCCACATAGATTATGGGGCATTATAGTTGAACTAGCACCTCTTGATGTTTTCAAAGAAGATGTCCATAGTTTATTATTATTATATCATAGTCTTTTTTTTTTCTTTTTTTCTTTTTTCTATTATAAGGCAATTGCCTAGGGATTGAGTTGGCATTATCAGGTTGACCCAACTCTCAAAAGATAGGTATGGATAGTAGGTATTGCAATTCATTCAACACGACCAAAATTTAACAACTAAATAAGGTTGATTCAAACTTTTGCCAAAACAAATAAGAAAAATATTAACAAGCATCGTAAGGTGCTCATTAAGAATGTCCCACCTAATAAAAAAATTAGAATAAACTAATGAGAGGATTGCAAAAATATTACAGAAATGACAAATAGAACTCAAAAGGTTGGCTCTATTGGCTCTACACTCTATATATAGAGCTAGTAA
The DNA here is from genome assembly GCF_002906115.3 of Quercus suber. Taxonomy (NCBI): domain Eukaryota; kingdom Viridiplantae; phylum Streptophyta; class Magnoliopsida; order Fagales; family Fagaceae; genus Quercus; species Quercus suber. Next base: position 361,068 of record NW_027069484.1, read on the forward strand.
AAAATCTAACATAAAGCAAAATAATTTGACATAAAGTTATTTCTTTACCAGCAACTTACTGCCCGTTAACACTACCCAACAAAGAAATCAAAATTTGATCTTCTAACACAAGGTTCTATTTAGCAAAGTGATAGTAGGTTTCAATTAGTTCAATTGGTAAAGTCATTGATAGTTAAATAAGAGATCTAGAGTTCAATCCCCACTACACCAAAAACTGATTAGTGTCTTGATCGATGATAAAGAGCTATTATCAGGAGTGGATGTCATAGGTTGAAACTCTCTAAAAAAAATATATATATATATATATATATTTAGCAAAGTTATAGGACCATTCTACACGCAACATAATAAGATATTCTTGACATCATTATCAATCTACTCCAATAATGCTTCCTCTAAAAAATATCTTCCCATTATTGAATGGCCGACCTTTTTGACTAATAAAAGAAGCCTTATAATGCTTCTTTTTTAAATTTAAAAATAGTTCAAAGAAATATTTTTACTAATAAAATGTCACATTGGAGACATGGATTAATTACTTTTACTTTTTATAAGGCTAAATTAAAAATTATACTTCTAAAGTTTGGGGTGTTTGGATTTTACACTCTGGAGTTTCAGAACTTGGGTTTTACCCCCTAAATTTTTGGGGTGTTTGAATTTTATATCTTAACGTTTCAAAATTTGAATTTTATCCTCTAAAATTTGGAGTGTTTGGATTTTATTCCCTACAGTTTGAGGGTGTTTGGATTTTATAACCTAAAATTTCATAATTTGGGGTTGTAAAAGCTAACACCCCTATAATTTAAAGGATAAAATTCAATTCTAAAACTTCAAGGTGTAAAATCCAAATAGCCCCAAACTTTAAAGGTGTAGTTTGCAATTTAGCATTTTTATAATCATCATCTTTTTGTCTCACTTGTATAGAAAAATAATGGCTTGTCCTTTGAAGCATTTTTATGGATTCTGTTTCATTCCAGTTGGAAAATCTCATGTTGGTATGCAAACTAGAATGATAACCCCCTATTCCACCTTGGATGAAATATCAGCCCATTTTAGGTGTTTCGGTTTATACCGGCCGAAATTAAAGATTTGACTAAAATGCAAAAGTGAAAAAAATGAAGAAAAATATGATGCACAGGCCACGTTAGAGGGGAAAGAAAAAGTAAAAAGATGAGAATAAGAGCTCTTTGGTATATGTATATATGAATAGGGGAGGTGAAAATATATTGAAAGACAAGATGATGCAGTGGCATTTTGAGAGAGAAAACATGAAGAAGATGAGAAAACCGGAGAGAGCACAAACAGTGAGATGAGGAAGAAAAAAATAATGAAAGGTTTAGGTGAGGAGGAGAAATCGAGGGAATAAATTTGTTATTGCGGTATGGTGACGCTTGTAAAGCTTGTTGAGGGATATGTTATCATCATTTGTTTCTTCGTCTTCAAAGTTTGAAGTTTAGTCCATCCATATTTGTTCAATTTTGAGCTTTCATCACTTTTTTCTTTTGTTGCATCATTTATGTTAATCACTAATGAATTAGCATCGGGAGATTCTTGATTGGATCTTACAAATTTTGGACTTTGTCACTAAGATTTTTGTAGGTATTTGCATTCATATTAAATTTTAATGATGTGACAATTTTTTGTAAATGTTCCTTTTTATATATTTTTCGTTAATTTTGGAATAGTGCAGCCAAAAGAATTAATATAGCATATTGGATTATGTTTTTTTTTTTTTTGTTCCATACCTTTTTGTCATTTGAAGGTGCATCAAAAATCTTAACAATTATGTAATTTTCAAAACTATCCTTAAAATAGAATTCATTCAAATGAAGTAGGAAAATCCATTTTTTTCCTTAATTTTTTTTTTCAAATCATGTGGGATTCCTTCTCCAATATCAATAGTTTTACAATAATTTAAATAAGTTGTACCTTAGTTTGTTTTCCAGCAAAATCTATTGTAGATTTATTTAGGATTTTCTCAGCATTTCGATCAAATATCACAAAAGTTGTTTTACCAATTGCATTGAAAACTTTAATTTGAATCTTGTATCTAAAGTAGTTTGCAATTGTATATATATAATAGTTATAGTGAGCTGAATATATTATAAATATTATAAATAATGTGAGTGCTCTAACCTTGGGATAGAAAGATTTGTTTTTGTTCACATTTTGCACATCAAAATGATCATGCTTATGGATTGACATTCCTTTCACAAAGTACGACAAAATGTAATACCAACCCACTGTTGTATCAATGTTACTTATTGTTGCAATACCCTAGTAGTTCGCATCTTGCAATGAACTTTAAAATTAATGTGTATTTTTTTAATGTAAATAATATGATGTAATATTATTTTTTATGCAAATGATGAGTATAATTTGAAATGATTAACAAACCTATTTCGTAGGATTTCATTCAATGCATTCTATCTTTGCTATTGTCTTCATAATCTTTAAAGTAAATCCTCCTATGAAAATTGTTTGCATGTATTTTTGGTATTTCTTGTATAGGATTATGTTTTTGACCATTCCTATCATTGAATTTTTTTTAAAGAAAATATTAAGTAAATGGAATTTTTTGAGATAGCATATGCTATTTATTAGAGTTTTTTGTTATTATAAATTTTAGAAATATGCACTTGTCAATTATTTTAGCAACCTCAGGGATCTCAAGATTATATATATATTTTTTTGTTACACTGATTGATGACAGAGAGAATTTGTTTGCATAAATTGCATTGAACATTATTAATAGAAAAAAGCGTATTAAATTGAAACTGGAGAAAAATGAAGACATGATTTTGTGAGAATAAGATTTTATAGAAGTATCATTTATACAAAATAAAGACATGATTTCATGAGAATAAGATTTTCTAGAAGTATCATTTATACATGGGAGAGGAGGAAGAGAGTTTGTAAGTAGGTAAGACTTAAGAGTTTTGGTTTTGATTTATGCGTAGATAGGGTCAGACTTGGATCACAATATATAAGGTAATAACTGCACTTAAGTTTTTCATAAGGTTTGGTTAATTTTTAAAATGCAGTCCATTTTGTAGAGAATAACTTTTGGTCTAATTGTCAAGAGTGGCCCATATTTTATATAATAATAAAAAGAAGTTACTATAATCTATTGGGTAGCTATAAAATAAATAAATAAATAAAAACCTTAATGAAAAGAGGTACAAAAACTACTAAATGCAACATTAGAGTGACATATAGTAGGACCTCATGCACTCTCACATGAAGTCTCTGCTCTTAACTTCTTTATGAACTTTTAGCTTGGAGAACACAAAGTAGATTCCTAATCTTGTACATTTTTATTCTAGTGCTGTTTTTGTTCCTCTGTATCAATGTATCATGATGCAAATCCATTACCGAAGTCTTAATTTTTTTAGAACAAAATAGAAATCTACAGAATTCTAAGATTATATATATTTGCATGTTGATGACGTCGACAAACATAGTTGAATATTATTATTATTATTATTATTATTATTTTTTTTTTTTGTCCGGTTGTTTTCTCACTTTCACTTTCACACCTACTTTGTTTAAACAATGAGTTTTTGACCGAGGATATTAAAGCTTGTACGTGACTGTGTCTCTTTAATTTTAATACTCAATATACAGCCTTAATTTTAGAAAGCAATTATTAGTAGAATGGTACAGTAGTTGTTTATGATTCTGCTTTCTTTAATACATTAAAAACCAACCAAAGAAGTTCCTTTTTTATAATGGGTTTTCTTGCTTTTAGGGAAAGATTCTTATACATATATGATTAATAAAGACGTTAGTTTAGCCCATCACGGGGAGTGAAGATGTGGTTACATGCTTGCATTAACTGTATGAAAAACTGAGTCAATGTTTAAAAAACCAGAGAAGTCATTAAATTGAGTATTTGAAAACTTAATTAAGTCTTTAGGTGAAGAAAATACCAAGCATGATTGCTTAGTATATGTTTGTAGCTGCTTAATGACAATTTAGCGGATTAGTGGTGGAAAGAGAGGATTTGACTTAACTGTATTTACCTTAGTAGCCCCATTTCAAATGTAAAGTCAGGCACAATAGATAGTCATCTCTTCTAATCTCTGCTATATTTTATGTTGTTTGCATGTGTGTTTGGACAACACATTTGATTAATTGTAACGACCATGTCAACTTTAATAGTATAATTGGGGTTTGTCATGAAAAATCAAATTTGTTTGTGTGCGTGTCTACATTCTCTTTGGTTCTTTGGTTTGTGTTTGTTTGTTTAAACATATGTATACTTAGATTGTTTGACCCAATTAATTAATTACCAAGCTGATACTTAGGTTTATTTTGATATCTAAGTTAAACACATACAATCATATTACTTAGTGCAAAGAAGTAAAGAAAGCAAGTAATATGATGACTTAGGAAAACCAATGAAATTATCAGTTTCAAAGTAAAAAATCTAAGGAGAAGTCAACCTAACTATCCTCAAGGTAAACAAATTTACTATGATAGAATGGAAGTTTTACAATAGATTTTCTCCCTAAAATCTAAAGCTACCTCTTATAGTACTTACTTGCACAACCACGTGTAACTTCAAATCCATGGACTCTTCTATCTAAATCTATCACACACAAACACCCACGTTTGTGACTTTGAGATCTCACTCAAAGGTTTAGATCACTGTCAGTAGTAACACCAAAATTAAGATCGTTTATTTAAAGACTATAAACAGCTTGCACAATTAAGCACTACAAAGCACAAACTAACAAACTGTAAAAAGTAGCTCATCAAAGCTAAAAAAGATACACAGACATGAAATGTTAATTTCATTGGCCAACTAGTTCTTGATTGTAGATCTAGCTTCCGATAGATGCTTGTAGAGTTAGAAGGCTATGGAAGCCTCACAAATCTCATAGGAGTTACTCACAAAACTTCCAAGAACTTTTAAAACATATTTAGGGTTTTCCTTTTATGCTAGATAGTGTAGGACACAAACCTTAAATGTTTTTGTGGGCTTTTGAGCTTGATTTGAAATCTGCAGAATACGACTTTTGATCAGTCGAGTCTTTCTTTCGATCGATTGAGCTTCACAGATTCTGAACTCTTCTTTTTGCAGCTTGACTATTCTTGAATCTTGACTTGAATAAACTTGAGCAATGTCTAACACCTAATCTAGACATGTTTTTATTCTCGATTTGCCAACATTCATAAATTTAGAATCTAAATATTTAACTTAAATATTTAGAATCTAACAGTTTATATTTGTGAGAGAGACCTATTTGAGTGTATTTAGAATAAGGGATTGTGAGAGGGTCTCTACATCAATTTGTATTATTCCAAATTTGATATGGTAAAATTCTTCTTTGTTGCCTATGGATGTAGGCTATTGCCCAACCACATAATTTTTGGTGTTTTGTGTCTATTTCTCTTTTGATTTATTTTTTTCGTTCCTATTGTTTGTTTGAGATATTTCTTAGGCCTAAAATATTTTCACAATCAATCTTGATAATTTTTGAGTTTCCGCTATTTTACAACAGCACACACTTAAGTTGGCTTGTTAAAAATTTTCAAGAAAAAAAGGGTGTTTGGAGACTAATCCCCTTTTGCTTCATCTGATTCCTACAGTTAAAGAGGCATAGTTGTTAGTTTGAATTGGTTAAAATACATTGTATAATTGATGTCAAAAAGAGGCTATGTATGAATGTTCATTTCTCTCCGCTCTTATTTTCAGTGGTTTTTCCTAGAAGATGTCAGAAAAAGAGAGATGGTCACTTGCATAACAACTCTGTTAAAGAAAAAAAAAATCTTAGTTCTTTGTTCTTTCCTTTTTTCTTTTTTTATAAATAAATTTTATTACTTCCATTCTTACTTTTAAGTGAAATAAAAAATGATTTATAGAGTTGACTCATAACAGTTAAACAACCAATTACTTGGGGAAGGGTTTATCCTATATAGTACAATTAAAAATAATTTTCAGTCAATGTTTTGCCAAGATGATTCCAGGAAGAGTGTTATAGAAATACTAGATTATCTTCTTTTCTTAGTGGAAAATTATGATTACTTGTGGTCAGGCATAATCTTCTGGGAGGAAGGCCATGTTGTTTCAAGCAGCTTTTGCGCTTTACCACCACTGCTGCGCAAGTCAGTGTCGTTAGTCTTAAAAATAAATAGCTAACATAAAAATAATTGTTGTAGCCTTACTCCTCAATAACCCAACATATCCGAGATTTTCCACCCATATCTTCTAAGTTTTTCAAGATAGCTCAGCTCTATCAGAATAATAAAGTACAATAGATAAATTTTAAAAAAACTATTTGATGGCTACTAGAATAACAACTTCTATAACTTTGTTCTTATGTTGTTTTGGAGAGAACAACAACTAAAATATAACTAGTAAGTTTTCCATACAATGCATAGATAATGTTGTGAAGTTTTATGTAAGACAATTTTGGAGAATGTTTTACATATATTAAAAAAAAACTAATTTAATAATTAGAGCAAAAAAACATATACATTTTGAGATATTAAAAATTAAATTAGTATTGTATCTACTCAAACTATATAATGAGTCAATGGCAAAGTTTTCTTTATCACAACAATGAGTTAAAGATTAAAAAAGAATCCCATCAAAAAAAAAAAAAAAAAAAAAAAAAAGATCAAAAAAGAGAGAGAAACTACATATGAATAAAAAGGCAATAGTGTAACAACAAATATTAATATTTTCAATATTCCTCCATACTGTTTTAGATTTTTTTTTTCTTTTTTTCTTTTAATTCTAAAACAGTGGGTATGCTAAAAGTCATGAAAAAGAGTGAAAGGTATAGTATAAGCTTAGGCAATTAATAAGAGATTAACGAAACAACAGTAAAAATAAGTTAATGTAATATTTTGGGTTACAATACAAAAAACTTAATGAAAAGAGGTAAAAAAAAAAAAAAAAATTAAAGAGCCACATAACAGGACCTCATACATTCCCACACGAGGTCTTTGCTTTTATATATATACACACACAAGTAATAACATGCTCATTTTATTTGAGATTTTTTTTAAATAAAAAAAAATCTATTATATATGCGGTAACCTAGAAACAGTCCTAAACAATACGCCAAAATAGACCAGTACCGAAATATTCCGTTCTAAATTTCCAATAGACAAACCAGTACCGAAATATTCCGTTCCAAATTTCCAATAGACAAATCAAAATGGGTAGATATTCACAACATTGCTTTGAAGTATGAAAAGTCACACACCATAAACAAGAAAATGGTCTATAACGATTATGAGCAGTAACTTATAAGAAACATATTTTTCTTGTGAGGTTATCATAAACATTTTGAAAATTTTACAATGGAATAAGATCTTCTATATTTCAAGTTCTCTCAATTACATCTATTTTAATGATTAAGATTTAACTGTAAATAGACTATTATGTCATTTAAAATTTTAAATGAAGTGATAATCCAGTACATTTTAAGATTTGTGACATTAAATTTGAATCATGAAATAACCCAATTCAAATGGAGAGAACCTTGGTGACAAAGGAATTGACGGTATGGGAACTTTTGTGCCAAACACAAACATGCCAACGTGGATGGACCGTAGTGAAGTCAATGGGTTAAATTCAAAAACGTGTAAATTTTTAAGAGAGTGCAAATTTTCGTGCTTGTAGTCTTAATCTTCAATGAAAATAAAAAAGCAGTAAATCTCAACAGCAGGTTAAGAGCAGCGAATCAAAACAAAGTCAATGAAGAAAATTTGATGTCTTTGTCATCATACAAGTTTATAATTCACCACACAGTGTATCATTTATACAACGAAGTGTTCCACTGCCCAATACTTGTAACAAAATGTTCCAAATGCAAATCTTCCTCTACCAGTAGATTTGTCATAATACAGTTTATCATTTATACAACAAAGTGTATCAATTATAAACTCCTAATACTATGGCTTTACAACCATCATATCTTCTCTCCTTATTGCTTCTTGTTCTGTTGCTGCCATATTCCACCACTGCTCAAACATCCAGCAATCTATCTCTAGGCTTATCCCTTATTGCACAGGAAAACGGCTCTTACTGGGCATCGCCTTCTGGTGACTTTGCTTTTGGTTTCCAACAAATTGGAAATGGAGGCTATCTACTAGCCATATGGTTCAACAAAATACCTGAAAAAACCATTGTCTGGTCAGCCAATGGAGATAATCTAGTGCCAACAGGATCCAAAGTTGAAATTACCAAAGACGGCCAATTGGTACTCAGTGACCCAACACCAACAGGCACAGAGATATGGCAATCTGAGTCAGGTGGTTTAGGAGTTGTCTATGCAGCCATGCTTGACACCGGAAACTTAGTGCTGGCAAGCCAGGACGGTAGCCATTTGTGGCAGAGTTTTGATCATCCAACAGACACAATATTACCAACACAGACAATGAGTATGGGAAGCAAGCTTGTGGCTCATTACTCAGAAACGAATTACTCTAATGGCAGGTTCCAGTTTGCACTACAAAAAGATGGAAATCTTGTGCTTCAAACTTTAGCATTCCCTACAGATTGGTCTGATACAGTTTATTGGCCAATAGGCAGCGGCTTTCAGGTGGTCTTCAATGAGTCTGGCTATATATACCTCACAGCTACAAACGGAAGCATACTTACGACTGTATCATCAAATTCTGTTTCTAAACAGGACTTCTATCAAAGAGCAGTCATGGAATATGATGGAGTTCTTATACATTATGTCTACCCAAAAAGCAGCACTAATACTTCAAATGCCTGGTCCATTTTGTCCGTTAAGCCTCCAAATATTTGCGAAATTACGGAAGACATAGGCAGTGGAGCTTGTGGGTTCAACAGCTACTGTGAGCTAGGAGGGGATGGAAGACCAAATTGCAAGTGCCCAACAAGATACACCCTCATTGATCCAAATGATGTTATGAAAGGTTGCAGAGAGGACTTTCTTCCACAAAGTTGTTATGAAGCATCATCAAAAACAGATCAATTTGATTTAAGTGAAATGGAAAGTATAAATTGGCCCCTTTCCGATTATGGACGTTATGTAAACGTAACTGAGGATTGGTGCAGGAACGCTTGTCTGGGTGATTGTTTTTGTGCAGTGGCTGTTTTTGGAGGTGGGCAGTGTTGGAAAAAGAAAATTCCTCTCTCAAATGGGATTAAGGACCCCGACAACGCAGCAAGCAAAGTTCTAATCAAAATTAGGAAAGATAATTCTACTTCTAACCCTTCAGGTGCAGATTTGAAAAAGAAAAATCATTCAACTGTGATACTTATTGTGTCAGTGCTCCTTAGCAGCTCGATGTTTCTGAACTTGCTCTTCCTGATGGCTGCTTTTCTGCCTATTTTTCGTTTCAAATATTGGAAATCAAAGGCCATCAAAACATACCCATTCATGCCAGGCATGAATTTGCAAAGTTACACTTATGAGGAACTAACGAAAGCCACAAATGGGTTCAGGGAAGAGCTAGGAAGGGGTGCCTTTGCAAAAGTTTATAAAGGGGTACTAGAAGATGAGGACAGAAAGCTAGTTGCTGTTAAAAGGATGAATGATTTGGTGAAAGAAGGCGATATGGAGTTCAAAGCTGAAGTGAGTGCTATTGGCAGTACAAACCATAGAAATTTGGTCCAACTGCTAGGATACTGCAACGAGGGGCAGCACCGGCTTCTTGTATATGAATTCATGAGTAATGGTTCTCTAGCAAGCTTTCTATTTGGGGGTTTGCGGCCATATTGGTACCAAAGAATTCAAATTGCATTAGAAACTGCAAGAGGGCTCTTTTACTTACATGAAGAATGCAGCACCCAAATCATACATTGTGATATCAAGCCGCAAAACATCCTCCTGGATGACTCTTTTACAGCTAGAATTTCTGACTTTGGATTAGCTAAGCTTTTGAAAACGGACCAAACTCATACTACTACTGGAATCAGGGGAACTAAGGGGTATGTTGCACCCGAATGGTTCAGAAACATGCCTATTACAATCAAGGTGGATGTTTACAGCTTTGGCATTTTGTTGCTAGAGCTCATTTGCTGCAGGAAGAGTTTTGAAGCAAAGGCAAAGGATGAGGATCACATGGTACTAGCTGACTGGGCATATGATTGCTATAAAGACAAGAAACTGGATCTGTTAGTGGAGAATGATGTGGAGGCAACAGATGACATGAAGAGATTGGAGAAATATGTGATGATTGCAATATGGTGCATTCAGGAGGATCCATCACTAAGGCCAACAATGAAGAAAGTGGTACAAATGATTGAAGGATCTATTGAGGTCTCAGTTCCTCCAGGTCCATCCTCATTTATTAGTTCAATGTAAATCCTCTTATGTACTTACCTTTCTAGTTGCTTAAGTCTTTATGCATGTTTAATTGTCAATACTATCAGTTTGGCAAGTCAAGCAATATCCAGGAATGGTATACTCATAAATGTATGATGATTATGTGTGTCCCAATAGTCTCAATAAAATGACAAACTATTCTTTGTCAAGTTATTCTTTATATCAAATTTGTATCAAACAAAAAAAAGGGGGTTGCCGGATAAAGTTTTTGTTTGGCACTGCAAAAATAAAAATCCTTTCCTGTTGAGTATTGAACCACAATAAAACTGATATAAAACTCAACAGCTAATGCCATCATTCATAAGGATTGAAAAATTGAGTAGCATGCTATAGGTGGAATTTTGATTCACCTGCAGAATCCCTCTACTAATTTTACGAAACTCCAATTGACAAGGTCAGGACAATGTCTAGTGTCTACTAGACTCTAGAACTAATTGGAGTCACTATGTTTGACATATTTTGCTGTGCAGGATATTTTCCGGCAGGCCTTCTTAGATGAAATATGGCTAGACTTCACAAGATCAAAACTACCGTCCTACACCTTTGTAAAATTGCCTTTTGACGAAATAGCATACAAAGATGATCTGGGCATTTAGGACTATTCGTCAATGCCATGTAAGGATTCATGGATGGGATATAGAAGTATTAACGGTACAAAAATTGAAAAGAACAATAGAGAAAAAAATGGTGGGGTGAAAACTGAAAAGGAATCACAATCACACAACCTTTGTTCCTAGTCATCCTTTATATTAGTAAAATGATATTTTGTTTTGTTTTATAATATGAAGAGTAGTACTTGCTGTGCTAGCGTCTTTGCTTCTCTTTTATGGGAAAAAAAGGGTGCAACACCAAGATATAGTGCAATCTGTAAGAGACTATGCCTTATAATATGGAGATCACTAGTTTGAATCTTCCCCTCCCTTTTTCTTGAGGCTTAACTCATTGACTCCAAAAGTGAGCTTTTTTACACTTGTGTATTAGTAGAGGCTATCAACTGATTTTTTTTTTTTTTTTTTTTTTTTTTCTTTCTTCATTTGAGGGACATTTTTTCTAATATTCTATAAATAGTATTCCAAAATGAAATTAGAACATAATTGGGAAGGGAAAGTGGGACTAAAATTTTTAGACAGCTGCATTAAGAAAATACCGAATTGACAAGAGATTACATGTGAACATACTCCTACATTGAAACAAACAAGCTAGTATCTAAAACAGTACAACCAAGTATGCTTCAAGCATTAGACTAAAATAGTACAACCAAACATGGTTCAAGCACTAGCAAGTAACATGCATCGATGCATACCTATAGGTAATTGATTATACTGAAGTAGTTGGGAAAGGACATGGAGGCATTAAAACTTCAGTGGCACCGCCAAACATTTGCAGAACATTCTTCATGGAAGGTCTTAGTAATGGATCCTCCTGCCTTGATTTAGCTTCTGACTCTGCAATATGGTGTCAGTCGGAAAGAGTTAAAACTTTCCCATAAGTTGACATAATCTTGTCTTGCAAGCACAAAGTTCCCAGTGTCGAGCATGGATGCATAGTTAACTCCACTAGCAGCAACATCAGTAGCCCAAACCTGCTGAACGTTTGTGTCATAGAGAACTAGCTGGCCACCTATTGTAAGCTCAACTTTGGATCCTCTTTGGACTAGACTATTTCCATTGGCTGACCAAATTATGGTTTTTTCTGGGAGTTTTTTCAAGCCATATAGCAAGTAAGAAGCCTATTGCACCAATTGGTTGGAATCCAAAAGCAAAGTCACCGGATGGGGAACCCCAGGAAGAGTTATCATCAAGTCACATTTATACCAAGTAGCACTAGAATGCACTGCAACTTGATATAATATATTGTTCTTGGTCTAAGGTCACCATTTTCTAACTAAACCTGAATTCTCCAAAGAAATAGATAAAGAATGATGCATATTGAATTTTTCAGACACTTCTACTCATATCTCCCTAACCCATTCAAGACCTTCAACAGTTGTAACCATTATTTCATCTGCATTGCAAGAGAAAATTTCAGTTGCATTGTATGACCTGATCAAATTTCTAAGGTAATCATTTCACATAGCATTAAACGAACATCTAAATTACACCGGCACTCTTCCTCTTAATAATCTCAAAAGAGACGTAATAATTTATTCTGAACCAAAAAAAAAAGAAAAGCAAAGTCAATCTAAATAACTTATTTTGGAATTGTATTGCAAATGTTGAATTATCATTGCTTGAGCTTAGATTGACTTCTTCAACATAGTAAGTTTCAGTACATTGCTATCACACGTTTAGGACTAGACATTGTTCTAGGACTTGAAACGAAGAACACATAGCAAGCAAACAAATGAACAAACATGCAAACTGAAGAAATTCAATGATATCCTGAAAAGTATATGTTCTAGATGTAGATAATTAAATTTAATTTAAAAGAAAAACCCATTTGCGCAGCTGTTGTAAAGACCAAAAATTTATGCTTGAATAGCTTCCTCCCCCAACTCCCACTGGAGCCATTTCTGGCACTCAAAGTTGCAGCCACTTGCCCAATTGCTTCAATTGTTGTGCCAACATAAAAAGTTATTGTTTTTATGACTGCGGGAACTGTGGCAGGGGAGAGACAGTTAAGAGGAGAGTCAGAGAAAATAAGAGAATGAGAGGGTTCTTTTTTTTTTTTTTTTTTTTTAAGGCAGGGTGTATATATCAGGTTCGGGTTTTAGAAAACCCCTTGCGTTTATGGTTTTTTTTTTTTTTTTTAAATTTAAAAAAGTTTTTTTTTTATATTGTGCTGACGTGGAAAATTTTGGGAGCTTCAGAGACTTTGGCTATATATATTTATATATAGATGATACGAAATAAATAAATGTCATGCGTCTAAGATAAATAATCATAACTTTTCATGGGCTTTTATAAGATGATTGCCATGGGTTTTGAGAATTGATAATTCATAAATTCCATGAGCTTGTAATAATATAGTAATTATGATATAGTATTTTGACAAGTATTAATAACCTTGGGCTTTTGATAAAATAGTGTCAAATAGTTAGCTTAGCTTTTAATAGTGCAAACGTAAGTTGGGTTTTTGATATTGCCAATGAAAATTGGGCTTTAAATATTGTTAGCAAGAACTAGGCTTTGATATTGCCAATGAGAATTAGGATTTGATGTTGCCAATGAAAATTGGGCTTTGATGTTGCCAATGAGAATTGGGTTTTGGATAAATAAATTGCCATAGGTTTAAACCATGGGCTTTGATTATGGATTTGAATTCCATTGATAAAATTATCATGGGTTTAGATCATAGGCTTTGATTATGGATTTGAATTCCATTTATAAAATTGTTTTGCCATGAACTTGAATGATGGGCTTTTCAAATATTGCCAAGCATAAGTATTCTTGAGCTTTAAAAAGAATAGGATGTGTGTATTGGGTTCATTGGGCTGGTTTTGGGCTTAGCTAAACAATGATAATAAAATTGGATAATATATGAGTTTTTGGGCTTTTGTGATAGTTTATACCATGACCCAATTTAGTTAATGAGATATGAAACATTTGTGATTAACATAATAATAGAGCAAAAAATATTTGGCAAAAACTCAATAACTTATTAGTGGTATTTGAAAATAAATAGGTGGTACTCAAATAAAATTAGGTGTAAAAAAAAAAAGTACCCTAACAATGAGTTTTGGTGGTGAGATGGTTGTTTATGCCTTTCTCTTAGGATTTTTTAGTCATTCCTGTCAAAAAGAGAGATAAAGATATGATTGATAAAAGATTAACCAAATCATACAAATTAAATAAACTAGCCACAAAACTTACATTGCTTAGTTGTGCATGAGGATGCTCATCAAAGCTACAAGAGATATAAAATTGAGAGACTTTGTTTCAATGACCATCCAAGGTACACAAGTACCAGTATACATAAACACACACACCATTTTTGTATTTTTTAAAAAAAAAAATCTTTTTTTTTTTAATTTTTCTTTTCTTGAAAGCAATAAAAGAAAAAAAAAATGCAAAACAATGCAATGCATGAAATCATGATTCCAAAAATAGATAAGAAATCAAGCATGAAGGTCCTACTTTAAATAGAAAGAATTAAAATAGAGGACTAAAAAAAGACAATTAAGTCTTAGGATCCTTCATCACCCACACAGCACGAGTCTTTGGCCATGAAGATGAAAAGGCACACGTCCTAGTATGAGTACTAAAGGATATAAAGGAATTAGAATTCCCCTAAAATCGAGTTAAAAAGCTCAAAGCTTTTAATAACTCATCAAGAATAGGTACAAAGCCTTTAGACAAAGGATGAGACCTATTGGACACTCGTTAATGAGGAAACAACTTGAAACAATTAGGGCAAGAGTGACCGAAAGCACCACAATGGTGACAAACATGAGTAGTTTTAAAACTACTAGGCTTCCTAAAAGGAGGTCTAACCTTGGAGGTTGACAAAGACCTTAACTTAGCACAATTTGAGCACATAGGACCAATAATATGATAAGGATGACAAGTGAGGACAAATTCATATTTTTTATTTAACCAAGGAGGAGTTCTAGACATAAGTTTAGAAATTTCAGCGTTAACATTAGATTTTTTACCTTTGCCTATCCTAGCAATATTAGCCTTCAACTCTTCATTATTCCTTTTAAGAGGAGGAATATAAAAATCTTTTTCAACAACAAGTTTGGAACTAGTTAATTTTTCAACTTCAGTTTTAGATTCAACTAGTTGCACTTCCAAACTCTTAATTTTGTCCACCTGAGATGAAAATTGATTTTTTAAATTCTCATTCAAATTATTGGCTTCATCCAATTTTGCAATCAATTCATCTTTTCCAAGTTTGACCTTTTTAAATTTAGCTTTTAATTTTGTAGAACTTTTAAGAGATTTCATACAAAATTTATAAAGCTTACAATAGACATCTCGAATATCATCATCATCATCATTCAACACAAGATCATACAAATCAAAACAATCAAGAGTTTCCATGACAACAGAGGTCAATGGATCACACAGTAGAGATTAAAACCTAATTAGAGTGTTTCTGCTCTGATACAACTTGTTTGGTTAAGATAGATTAACCCTAGTTAATTAATTCAATTACCCAAGTTGATTATTTAGGTCAAATTACATGCAAATCATGGAGGCACCAATAACTAACCAATTAATTAATATGCAAAGGAAAATAAATAACTTGGTGATTTGTTGACGACTGGGGAACACCTCTCACAAGGCAAAAACCCCACTGGGTGAATTTAAAGATACCACTCATAAGAATCTACTAGTTAATAATCAAGCGGTTACAATTATGAGGAATCTTACCACCACCCTAGTCTATCCCAAAATACTAACCTAGAGTTGAACCTTCGCTCCAATACCCAATTAGCCTTGATCTTGTAGTAGTCTTCTTTCCTTTGATGCACGAATCTCCAATCTATGACTAACCCTTTGCACGAATCCCAATACTTGACTAACTCCACAGCAACCCTTTGATTGTTGTGGTTGATTTGCAATAGCTTCACTTAGAAACACCAATGAGATCTTCAATGTTGGTGTTAGATGAAAGTTCAATATGTGTGTAAACACCTTTGAACGTTTAGACCCCAAATTACAAAATATCAATTAAAGCTTATAATCAAACGATTAATGTGTGGAGCATGAACATAAGCCAATAACAGAATTGAAAAACAATCTAAACCAATTTAAAATCACATCCACAGTAGATAATAAACGGTAAAGATTAAAGGAAGAGAGATACAAACACAAAGACAACACGCGATGTGTTATCGAAGAGGAAACCGAAGCCCTCGGTGTAAAACCTCTCCGCTGCCCTTCAAGCGGTAAATAATCCACTAAAGAATATAGTTGGGATAGATGAATAGCAGAAGACCCTCTATGCCTAATCTACCCAGTGTACCTAAGCCCTCCAAGCTTTTTGCTCCAACGAGGTTGTGCCGAACTTATTTCTTCTTTAGCTTACCGGATTCCGCTATACACCATAGCATCAACCAATAGTCATTGGTTCCTTCTAAACTGCTTCCCTTAGCACCAAATGAACCTTCTCACAAACGTGGGTATGATGAGAAAATGATTTGGTCAAGAACTTTTCAAGGATGTATCAATAGAGAGAAAGAGAGTAGAGGAATTTGTAGAGTCTCTTAGTGAAGATTGGGGATGAGGCAATCTTGTTTTTCTCTAGGGTTTCTCTCACAAAATTCTCTCTGGAAGCTCTCTTGATTTCGTGGGTATAAGGGTCTATATATAATAGTATGTGTTTGGAATACGAAGAGTCAGTTTTTGCCAAACATGGTAAGTTGGCGGCTTGGCCTCGCGGCTTTGTCCTGTAGTGCGATAGCTGGCATGACCCTTCACCTTCCCGCATGCTTCTCACGTGCACAGCATTTGGCAGCTTGCAAGCCACGAATCAGTCGCGAGTCCTAGCCTCTGCTTCTTTGCACAAAGATAAGCAATTCTTCACATTCTCTTCACACACTACCCTTACATGAATCCCACCTAAATACAGGGTTACTAGGTACTAAATTACAAGCAAATTGGCACGGAATAAAGCCAACAAGATGGTTGATAAATTTCAATATTGTTGGAAATTTAGACCCCTTAAACAACCAGATTGCGTAGCCTAGATTAATTAGCCAAGTTGTTACTTAGTCAAATTAAGCAATTCTAGGTTAAAACAATCCAAACAATCATATCAAGAATATAAAGCAGCGGAAAATAAATAACACAAGATATGATCACCCAAGAAACCACTTAATGAAAGCATATTAAAAAAAAAGTTTTGGGAAAATAGATTTTTATTCTTTAAAATAGTTTTTTAGAAAGCAGATTTTTTATTTATTTATTTATTTTGAAAATAGTTTTTTTTAAGAACAAATTTTTAAAAAGAGATTCTTTGGGTAAAAAAACATTTTTAAAAACTTTTTATAAAAAGGTTTTGAAAATAGATTTTTATTTTTTTTTTAAATCGGGTTTCACAACATAAAAAAAGACATTTTTCTTTTTGTTTGAAAACTTTCTTTCTTTCTTTTTTTTTTTTTCTTAGAAGAGGAAAAAGCATGAAAAAAGGGTATTGTTTTGAAATGCTTTTAAGAAGAACCAAAAAATAAAAAATAAAAGAATTTTCCTTTTTTTTTTTTTGAAAAAATATTTCTTTTTTAAAGAAAGAGGTAGGAGAAGATTTTAGAAAAGATATTTTCTTAGAATAGCATGTAGGAGAAATGTTTTACCCAAGCATATTTGTTTTATGGCACATTATAAATGAGAAAAGTAAAGGAACAACAAAAATAAAGTGCGGAAAATAAATTGCAAGGAAAATAAAGAGCTTGAAATTTAAATGACATAAAGTAA
Source organism: Quercus suber (assembly GCF_002906115.3). NCBI lineage: Eukaryota > Viridiplantae > Streptophyta > Magnoliopsida > Fagales > Fagaceae > Quercus > Quercus suber. The sequence goes on from NW_027069484.1 coordinate 378,751, forward strand.
AGAATTTGAATTTAAATGACATAAAAGTAAAGAGCTTGGAATATAAATGACATAAAAGTAAAGAGCTTGGAATATAAATGACATAAAATTAAAGAGCTTGAAATATTGTAAAGATTGATTAAAAAAGTTTTTTATTTTATTTATTTCTCTCTTAAATAGATTTTAATCTCTTTCAAGCCTTATGGATTCTTCAACATAAAGAAATGAGAGTTCTAAGCCATCACTATTTTTATGAGATATATCCATGTTGTGGTCTAATGGAGGTTTAAAAACCATTAAAGAGAGGTAGTAAAAAATCTTTTTTTTTTTAGATGTCATGATACACACACACACACACACACACACACACACACACACACACACATATAAGTGCAATAAAATAGAAGGGGAGAGGGGATGTGCAAGAAATTAAATGAGATGACATAATTTAAAGGGGATGAGGATTGCTTGAAAATAAATGGGATTACATAAATAAAAAGCATTAAAAGCAAAATCCCTAGATGTCTAGGTGAGATGTGATTTCTTCCCCTTAAGGGTACTTCCCATACATAGCCTAGGAGATGGGCTAATACCCATTTGGGATACCAACACAATAATATAAGCTTTTTTTTTTTTTTTTTTTTTGGAGAAATACACAATAATATAAATAAAAACAATAATATGAACATTGAAATTAAGAGACGGATATATACAAGAACATAGTAAAAATAAAGCAACTATGAACACAAGCAAAGTAAAGAAAAGATCTTTATATATATGAAAAATGATGAGGCTTACCCATAAAGATTACAACAAAGAAAAATGATGAGGCTTTTTGTGTAGGGTTTCCTAGAGAGAGAGAGAGAGAGTCTTTTTTTTTTTAAAAGAATTTCCTCACTTTTTCTCCTATTTTTCTTCTTCTTTTTTTCACAAATTTTTTTGGGGGGGGGGGGGGGGGTGTTATTTATAGGGAGAGATAGAAAATGGGCGGCTAGCATTGTTATATCTTGATACACCAATGCTAGCCTCCCACTTTTTGCCACGTCATCAGCCCTTTTTGTCTATTTCAGATTTTTGGCCCAATTTTCGTGTAGCTGTTTGGAGGCCTTTCTGAGCTTTGTTTTCTTTGAATTTTATATGCACGGAAAGCTCTAGATGTCTAGTTTCCAATAGTCTTGGCCTTGTTCATCAAAATATCACGCTCGGAAGGAAGGTGACGCAAAGCTGAAAATTTTGGACGTTTTTTCTTGAAAAATTCATAACTTCCCATCCAAAGCAGATATCGTCGAGCCCTTTTGGTGAGAATTAGTTAAGACCTTGTTCTTCAAGATGGTCTAGCCCACTCGTTCTAGTTCTCACCCAATTGGTACAGTTTATTGCGCAAAGTTGAGTAAAAAACTTTCAATTTTCCTGAAAAATACAATAAAGATTTCATTAGGGTTTCAGTATTTTTGTGATATTTAATCTATTTTAACTTTGATTTTGGCCGTAAACTATCGTTTTCAAGGACAAAATATCTCCTACGAGATGGTTCAAAATTCCACACGTTCCAATGGTTGGATCAAAAAGTTAACTTTTTGACCATACCTAGTTAAGGTTTTGGTCTTAATTGCTGTAAAATGGATTTTTCAAATGTTTTGACTTTTTGATTCGCCATTCAAACATGTTGTACTTATTTTTACCCTTTTTGGTTTTGAAATTTACGATTTTGCATATTTTTTATATCTTTGTTTTGATGTGTGAATCGAGACTAGACAATATATGGTACCGACATGGGCATCCCTAAAGTGGTTATTCTTTAGCTTTTTACTTCATTATCAAATCTTGTGCTATGCTTAGTGCTTTTCTTATATTGCTTATAGGTTTGGTAATTTCTAAACATTGGTGTAAATTTATGAAAGTAAAAGCAAACAAAAAGATATGATTGAAGAAAAAGGTTCTATAGAGAAAATAGTCTTAAAGAATGAAGATATTTTTTACTTTTATTCTTTATTACTTGATCTAATCTGCAAACAATGATTGAGTATTTATACAAGGAAAACAAAGCAACAACTATTAGGATTGTTAGGTTCATATTTTTATGTAATTGACATATTCTATGACAAAACACAATTTACTTGTTTATTATCTATCATTGTTTTCCACATGGTGCATATAACATGTTTGCTAAGTGCTTTCAGGAAAGACAGGTATGAAGCCAATCAAAATAGCCAATCCTAGTACATGCTATGGTTTCTTAGGATTGGTTGTTTTTAGATAGGTTAGTGTATTTGAATATGGGTTTATTCATTGTATTCGGGTTATTATTGTATAGGGCTTACTTTTGTACTTGAGGTTTTGTCATAGATTGACAAAGGGAGAGATTGTTAGGTTCATGTGTTTTGGTATTGTCAACCATGCCAAATTATGTGTCTTGTATTGAGTTTTGATGTGTCTTAAAGTTGTAATTGAAGGCCAAGTTGAAGACACAAAGTTTGCTCAAGAAAAGTTCAAGAAAGACACATTTTTAGCATGTTTCTCGATAGTAGCTCAATAGAAGCTAGAAACTTACTATCTCCTTAACACAAGCTCGATCTATAGAGATTTTTTTCTTGATAGAAGCACGATAGTAGCTTGATCTATCGAGCTTCGCAAATAAGGAAAAATCAGCAACGCGAAAAAGCCCATAACTTATTCGTTTGAAGCTCGAATTGAGATCCGTTTGATCAGGTATGTAAAGGACATCATAAGCCATCTATTAGAAGGCTTTTTAGAGATAGAAACACTCTGTTTCTGTGGCTAGAGTTTTGTAACCAAGTTTTCTCTATTTTACCAAACAAAAGAGTTCTTCTTGTGTTTCTTGTATGCCTTTGAGTTCTGTAACCAATCAAATTCTCTAATGTAATATTTGTTAGGTTCTAAGGTCTTAGGATTTTATGTATTTAGAACTCTAATTTGTAATGTTGGCAAACCATGATCAAAACATTGTATTTAGTCTTATTTAGACTTGCTCAAAGTTGGTTTAATATTGTAAAGTTGGAATCGAGTGGCTGCAGAAGTACTTGGGACTTTCGGCCTGGCTCGATCGATCGAAGAATAGACTCGATCGATCGAAAATCGCACAGGTTGAATTTTCTGCAGAATTTCCAACTCAGCCCTACTTCATTAAACGTTTAGGGTTTTATGTTTTTACCCTAGGTATATAAACAAAACCCTAGCCACGTTTTTGAAGGTTGTCCATATTGTATTGTTGCTCATACATTGCTGTTTTGTGTGAATCTCGTGTGAGATCTTTGAGGAGCTTTCCTTTACACAAAACTTAGGGTTTTCATGGTGGAGATGATTTCAACATCTTGAAGATCATTACTGTTGCAACCATTGGAACTTAAAAGAAAAGCAAGCGGGGAGCTTGTAGCTGATTGAAGAATTCAAGAAAGAAGTAGTCCGTGGATTCGGAGCCTGCGCGTGGTCGTGTCAGGAAGTTCTACTGGTGGGTAGCATTAGGAAGTCGAGCGGGGAGCTTGTAGTCCTTTTGTACGAACTTCAATTCTTTCATAGTGAATTCAGGTTAGCCTTGAGGATCGGTGGGTCAAATCCTCCCCAGGTTTTTACCGAAAAAAAAAAAAAAAAAAAAAAAAAAAAGGAGGCCAAACCATATTAAAAATGAAAATAAAAAAGTGTTTTCAAAAGTGTTTTTCCAAAGTGTTTTCTGTTGGGAAATTTAGACTCCGGTTGATAGAATTAATAAGTTTTAAACTCAAGTTGTTAATTAGATTTATTGTGAATAAAACTTGTTAAAACAAACAAACATCAATATCATGTCAAAATCATGCAGCGAAAAAATAAATAAGACAAGATATGATGACCCATGAAAACCAATGAAACAAACTAGTTTCACAGTAAAAAACCTAGGGGGAAACCTTCCCGTAAAGCAATCCACTATAGTAAAGAGAAGTTTCAGATCTAGTACAAAACCTTTATCCCTAGATTCTTCAATCCCTGTAAATGAACTTACAGCGAAAACCTTCTACCGTTTCAGAACCTCTAAACCCTTCAATATATGAACGCCACCATTTTTTATGCATGGATCCCAGTATGTGACTAACCAAAGTGCACGGCTCCCAGTATGTGACTAACACACCAACTAGAAGAAGAAGAATGTTGGATGCAAAGTTCTTCACTTCATCAACAATGAAGATCAAGAAGCACTTAATTAAAAAACCCTAAGGCGCAAAAGTGCAGTAACTTCTTTCAAAGAGAATAAGTCATCAGTCAGTTTTTGCATATGTTCTTCTTGTATTCTTTTATGTTCTCTTTGTATTCTCATATGTTCTTTTAGAGAGAACCATGTGTATAAAGAAAGAAAAGAAACAACACATATAGAGATAAGTGAAGAAAACATACATCATCATATATATCAAAGATAAGCACAATGTATGTAAAAATGGTCACAAGACCAGTGTACAAGAAGAAGAAGCTAAAAGAAGCTCCTAAAACAACGAGGTAAACACTTCCCCTAACAAGATGAAGCACATCTCCCCCTTACAAGGATATGTATTTCTCCCCTAACATGTAGAACCACATATCTCATCACAATTTCTCCCCTTTTTTGTTTTGATTGACAAATGGTACAAGAAGCTAGAAAGCTTCACTCAAGAAACATAAAGATAATCAAGGATGATAAAAGGGGCACAAGGAATACATATACATGCATGAATGTAATGAAACAAGATGCTATGGATGACAAGATAATAGAAAGATGCAAAACATGTGAAAAACAAATCTCTCAACAAGAAAAATGTTAAGCATATATATTCAAAACACACACACACATACTAAACAAGTCTAACCAATTTTATATTTCAAAAACAAGTTAAGACAGTTTAGTGAGCATACATTAACACATGTAAACCTTGTAATGGCCTAATCATATTGTACCTTCACATGTATCAAGAGTAGTAAAGAATATTACGTGTTGTGTGTGAAAAACATCGCAAGATTGCATAAGTGTATATATGTTATGACGATTTGAGATATGAGAAAACCACTTTAACTCACACACAATCATAACTGTTTGATGGGAACTATCACCTTTGAGGTACATTCTATAACTCCCACATCTCCTACAATATACGCTTGCAATCATATTTAAAACATTTTTTTGATCTTTTTGCTTTTTATTTTTCTTTGCATATTTTTCTTTTGAATAAGCATATCATGCATAGGCATATAAGAGATAGAAAAAAATACCCAATGATATTTGACATTCCAATTTTGCTATACCGAAACACACAAATGTCATTGACATCACACTTTTACTATGCCAAAGCATACAGATGTCATTTCATGATTAGCGGGCAACAATAGTAAAGTGGTTATTTATGCATTTCTCTTAGGATTTTCTAGTCCTTCCCATCAAAAAGAGTGATACGAGTGTTAAGTACAGGAGATCACTTAATCTTACTCATCAAAAATAAGAGCCACAAAGCTCACTTACTTAGTTGTGCATAGAGATGCTCATCTAAGCTACAAAAGATACAAAGTTTAAAAAACTTTGTTTCAATGGCCATCCAAGGTGCACAAGTACCAATGTACACAAACACACACTATTTTTGTATTTTTCTGATTTTTTCCCTTTTTTATTTTATTTTTATTTTGAAAACAAAATAAAATAAAAACTAAACAACCCAACAAAAAACAGACAAACAACATGAAAGCATGAAAGAAATATGCATATGCATGAAAACATGATAAAAATGTGCAGATGCATAAAAGCATAATTCCAAAAATAGATAAGAAATCAAGCAAAAAGAGTCATACTTTAGATAGAAAAAATTAAAGCAAAGGACAAACAGAAAAGACAATTAAGTTTTAGGCTTCTTTCTCACCCACACAGCACGAGTCTTTAGCCGTGAAGATAAAAAGGCACGTGTCCTAGTATGTCTACTAAAGGATATAGAAGAATTAAAATTCTCCTGAAATTGAGTTAAAAAGCTCAAAACTTTTAATAGCTCTCCAAACAAAGGTGTGGGTCCTCAAAAGGAAACTTGTGACCGTTTGGACAATTGCTCATGAGGATACAATTTAAAGCAATTAGGACGAATGTGTCCAGAAACACCACAATGGTGACAAACATGAGGTCTAATAAAGGATTTACAATTAGATAAATAAGTTTTAGATTTCATACCTTTATCACATTTCTCAGATTGGGGCATAAAGACAATCCTTAATCCATAAGCCATGGAAGAGGAGGGTTGGAGGAAACATCATATCCTAAGCTAGTCTTATCAAAACTAGGCTTTTGAGCATTCAATACCTCATCAAACTTTGCACTAGACATCCTCTTTATTTGGGTTCTAGCTTGACTAAGCTCAACCTCAAGATTCTTGACCTTCTCTTCTAATGAGGTGTTCTCCATAACAAGAGTCTCAACTAACCTTGTAGTCTCATCTAGTTTGACTAACAGATCAGTTTTTTCAGTTTTTACCTCATTAAGCTATTTTCTACAAAGATGAGAAGTCTTTTCAGATTTTATGAATTCAGTACATAGCTTATCATAGGCTTCCTGAATGCTCAACTTTTTGGGTACTTCATCATCGGAAGAATCCTCACTGTCACTAGCACTCTCCACAATCACCTTATTAGTTGAAATAGCAAAGTCTATAACGTGATGACATTCATCCATATACTCATCAAAAGAGTCATTCTCAGTATCACTCTAAGTAGCAATCAACCCTTTATCTTTTGACTCCTTGGTCTTTTCCTTCATAAGGTAGTTTGGACACTCTATCCTCAAATGACCAAAATCTTTGCACTCATGGCATTAAATAAAGGGTTTCTCATTCTTGCCCTTCCTAGAGGATTTAGATTTTCTAGGAGGATTGTCCTTATCCTTTTTTCTAAATTGAAAAAGCTTGATAATCTCATCAGTTACGAAGGCTAGATCCTCATCCTCATCTTGACTTTCATCTTCATCTTCAGAGTCTTCAATCTCTTCCTCTATACCTTTAAGAGCCAAGTTTTTACTCTTTCCACCTTTTCCCATTGAGCCTAATCCCATCTCATAGGTTTGAAGGTTCCCTACAAGTTCAGTCAAAGGAATTTAATCAATGTCCTTTTCTTCTTCAATGGCAGTGATCTTGGCATGGAATCTTTCAAGTAAGAATCTAAGGATTTTCCTAACAATTTTGGGTTCCACAATAGATTCTCCAAGATTGAAGGTAGAATTCACAATATCCTTGAGTTTAGCATAGAACTCATCAAAGGTCTCATCCTCTTCCATCCTTATTTCTTCAAAACTATTAGTGAGTCTTTGAACCTTCACAGTTTTTACTGCATTGTTACCTTCATAGGCGATCTCAAGAATGGTCCATGCTTCCTTGGCAACGTCCGTGTATGATATTTTCTTGAATTCCTCATTGGTCGCTCCACAAAACAAAGCATTCAAGGCCCTACTGTTGAAATTTTTCGCAATGATTGTTGCATCATCCCAATCCACTGGAGCTTCTTTTGGCTTAATCCAACCAACTTCAACAACTTGCCATACCTATTCACCTAGAGCCTGCAAGAAAACTTTCATACGAACTTTTCAATATGCATAATTAGTTCCATCAAATAAAGGAGGAATCAAAAGAGATTGTCCACGATCCATGACAATGGGGGTCAAGGATCATACTCAGGAAATTAATCCAATCAGAGTGAACCCGCTCTAATACCACTTGTTAGGAAATTTAGACCCCGGTTAATAGAATTAACAAGTTTTAAACTCAAGTTATTAATTAGATTTATTATGAATAAAACTTGTTAAAACAAACAAACATCAATATTTTGTCAAAATCATGCAGCAGAAAAATAAATAAGACAAGATATGATAACGCAAGAAAACCAATGAACCAACTAGTTTCACAGTAAAAACCCTAGGGGGAAACCTTCCCAAAAAGCAATCCACTATAGTAAAGAGAAGTTTCTGATCTAGTACAAAACTTTTGTCTCTAGACTTTACAATTCCCGTAGATAAACTTACAGCAGAAATCTTCTACCGTTTCAGAACTTCTGAACTCTTTAATATATGAACGCCACCATTTTTGATGCATGGATCCCAATACGTGACTAACCAAAGATGCACGGCTCCTAGTACATGACGAACACACCAACTAGAAGAAGAAGAATATTGGCTACAAAGTTCTTCACTTCATAACAATGAAGATCAAGAAGCACTTAATTACAAAACCCTAAGGTGCAAAGGCATAGTAGCTTATTTTATAGAGAATAAGGCATCGTCACCTTTTGCATATGTTCTCCTTATATTCTCTTATGTGACGGCCTCTAAAATAAGCCTTCTATAGGTCTAGGGTTGTAAGAAAAGAAACCCTACATATACATGTCAGTATGGGCCGAAAATCAGATCTGAAAATCTAAATTCCGGTAACCTCAATCGATCGAGAGGTGTCGAGGAGATGTCGAGATTTAAACTTTGACAGATACAACTATTAAGAAGCTATCAAGGGGCTGTCGAGGAGACAGAAGCTTTCTCGATTGATCCACCAGCTGTTGAGAAGCTATAGAGATTACAATAAGAAGAAGTTGAAAATCTCAATAGATAGCCTAGCTGTCGAGAGGTGTCGAGAAGCTATTGAACTATCTGTCAGTAGGTGTCGAGCTATCTGTCCAACTTTATTGAACAGCTTTTCTTCACTTGTTTCTTGGTCCAATCTTCATAGCTTTAATACTAGACTTGAATAACATGTTTCTTGAAGTATTAAACACATCCTAGACCTATCCAAATACAAGTAAAGTGTATTTTGTCAAAGGATTAGCCAACTACATAAATATTGACATATGTTCTTAACATGAATCACATATGTCCTAACATTTTCAAAAATGCTTCCTTCGAAAATACAAGTTTTCAAAAAGAGGTTTTCAAAAATAAAATGTTTTTATAAAACACTCTTACCATGAAAAAGAATGTGTTTTCTTTTAATAATAAAATATTTTCTAAGAAAATTGTTTTTTTCCAAAATAATAAAGTTAACGTTGCAAATTTTTATTTCCAAGCTTTTCTTAGAATAGTTGTTGTAGGTGTCAAAAATAAGCCAAAGCAAAAATATGTCAAGTTTGTTACTTTTGCTCACGTACACAATTAATTTTTAGAGGTGGAATGCCTATGAACCTTAAATACCCCTGTTTAGATGAAAAGTACTAACTGGAATTGGTAAAATTAACATTAAGTATACTTGTGCAAATATTGGTTAAAGATAGCCTCGAAGGGCTTGTATTAAGCTCCTCAGGTTTAGTTCGAGATAGTGATTACAATTGTTCTCAGGTTACAATGGTGATTCTTTCTCCCTCCCTCCCACAAAGGCTTCTTTGCCTTATATAGTTGCCTAAGTTGTATCTTAACCCTCCATTTGGAGGGTCAGGGTTTATTACCCTTGATACTTGTCCCATCTAGGCCTTATTAGAAGATTTTTGCACCAAGCTATGAGTTGTGTTGACACTATTCATGGGTCATTTCCTTATTAAAGCAGCCAACTAAGTGGGTTGAAAGCATTGAATGTGGAGGTGATGAATGTTTTATCTGTCTTCTTCTTATCCTAGCTCGACAACAAATCCTCCTTCTCTTCCTCGGTTTGTTCCTGATGGCCTTTAGTATTGGTCCTCGACCCCCCGAGGACATGTCGGTATCCTTAGAGTCTTCGGTTGTTATAGTATCCCTGTACCTGTGATGGGTTGTTTGTATTTTCCCAAGGACTTATTGTCAGTGCTTTCCAAGGTCTATTCTCCTGACATTGGCCTTGTCCCATCTATCCATATTCTTGAATTCTTGTCCTCCCATAGTTGTGGTTTGTGGATTTGTGTTCAAGGCTCATCCTCTTGAGTCTTCAAACACTTTATAAGCTTACATTGTCCCTAACATTTCTAGACACTAATGAGTTTCTTTTTGCCATCTTTTTGCATGAATAAAAATGAGAAAATGGTGGATGATAACAGGTGCTACTCTTCCAACCCTCTTTTTTTATTATGTTGTGTTTATTTTTTGTATGGTACTTAGTATTCATAAGTTAGTTGTATAATAAATAAATACTCACATGCTATTGTATAGAATACTTGTATGCTCCCTCTCACATGCTACTTATATATATATAGATATATCTCACATGCCTTGATTTTATATATTTTGTTGGAGTTAATATTCACATGTTAGCTATACATAAATATTTATTCACATGTATATATGTATGTATATTATTTGCAAAAACCTTTTCAAAAAAAATCAAAATCTCAAGTATTCTATTTCTTCATAAAAAGTTAAAGTTTGGAATAAATTAAAATGAGGTACTATCTTCGGTAGGCTTTGTAGGGTGCCTAACACCTTCCCCACGCATAACCAAACTTTCAAGTCCAAGATCTTTGGTTCAAAGACTTTTGGTTTACCTTAATTAACAAACCTTTGAAATTTAGTTTAGTTAATTAGGTAACATAAAATAAATTACACATCTAGGTGACCAATCACACCAAATACAAAAACAATGGTTGGTGGTGACTCCTAAAATAAAAATAAGAATAAAGGAATCACATATACACACCCCACCCTAGAAACACAAGAGTCACGTCGCCAAAGCCCCAATGTCTGACAAAACTTAGAAAACTCCAATTATGGGGGTGTCCACAGCCCACATAAAATTCATTAAGAAAAAAAAAATGTTAAAAATAGTCTACATACAAAACCATTGTATAGTTAGACTATCTTTTGTCACCTCTTTGTTGATACCCAACTTTTCACACTTTGGGCCAGTAAATAAAGCCCAAAGCCCAGCAAGCCAAGTCTTAGAGGATGGAGAGAAAATCTGAGAACTAACACCCAAATTCATGTCCCAATTGAATTGGCTAAGAGTGACCTAAGAAATGGTCTTGTTGTAGAATGCACGGATACGAGGATAAGTGGGTTCATAAGTGACCCAAGACCCTTACATTAAGGGAATGTCATGAAATAAGCCCAAAATGGCCCAACCCATTTGCATAAAGGAGTTAGAAAAAGTTAGAGAAACCTAAAACCTTCGTTGGGCATTTCAAAGAGAAGAGATAACACAGCAGAATGAAGAAGAAGAGAAAAGCTAATGGGTAAAGTAGAGAAAAGCAAAGCATAGTGAAAAAGTGAAAGACCCAATAAGGGAGACTTCCCAAATCCCAACTGCAAAAGGGAAACCAACATATAAAGCAAGTTAAGTTGGGTATTTCAAAGAGAAAGCATAAAGGAGTAAAACACACTATGAAAGGAGAAAATTCTCAAATATTAAATGCTACAAAATATCCAACAGGTAAAACACTGCAGAATGGGGAAATTCTTAGGTTTCAAGAGGCAAAATGAGATCCAATGGGTAAAGTAAGGTGGGCAAATGGGTTCACCCAATATGTATCCCAGACATATAGAGGAAGTTTAACCTGTCATTGCCGAGATTTAGGGAGGTGTGGTCTGGCGAAGGTGGGGAAGATCGTAGTTGTGGTAATCTGCCGCAACTCTTTAAAGGTTGCTTTTGTTGGGAAAAGCACTCATATCAAAAGAGTAAAAAGTTGTGGATTAACACGAGGTGCATGTCATAAGATCGGTTCACACCAAGCCAAATAGCATTAATGGTCTTCCACCATTTACGCTAAATAGAAACCCAGTTCTAACCATAAACCCACCAAAAAAACCAAAGAACTCTTTCTTAATTTTATCCTAAAAAAGAGAAGAAAAATAGTCAGACAAACATAGAGCTGGAGAAATCAAATGAAAAGCAAAAGGCGTAAAAGACTTGCTCAATTTCAATTATAGGAGTAGATATTACTTGCCCAAAAGAGGTAACACAAGGGGAATAGAGAAAAATAATGAGAGAGTATAAGGAGAGAATATAATAAATAAGAGAAAAAGTTGAGAATTTGTACCCAATAGTGTACTTGCATCTTTCCGTAGAATGCACCTAGAGAGAAAGAAATTACCATAGAATAGTAGTATTGACATGCACCACTAGGAAAACTTCCTCTCTCCCACAAGACACATCTCTCTTGATTTTCTTAATATTCATCTTAATATGGCCAATTTGACTCATATTCCAAACCTCACAGTTTTGTGCAAACTCTAGGCAATAGACTATGTGAATTGGAGTTGAAATCTTTTTGGTTCGATTTGTTATGTAGAATGTATTTTATACATATATGTGTGAATACGCATAAGTATATATACAAATATATATGTAAAAAGTTGAGAATATGTATGCTAACATGTTGTAACTAACATTTTCTTGATGAATACTTTCTTTTACTTTAGTTTTTTTTTTTTTTAGTAGGACTTGTAATAATAGAAGAAGCGGAGTAATGATAAATCTATAGAAAGTGGAGAACAACTCATTTTATGGAATAAATATGGTTGCACAACAAAATAATGTTCCTTTTGTAGAAAGTGGAGAACGACCCCTTCAGTGGTGGTAGAAAAGGAGAATAAGCTCATTTCACAGCAACACTCCCTAGATTGGACTTAATGTTTATGCACAGACTAGCAATGGCAGAATAGGACCCTAAATCTCATTTTGCAAAAGCGTCCAACTTCTTTATTGGTGAAAGCCCAAACTAAAAGATGTCTAATACTATCAAGACATGTGTCCAAGTGTAAAACATGAAAAAATATGTCTAATACTATCAAGACATGTGTCCAAGTGTAAAACATGAAAAAATGAGCCTCAACACTCTTCAAACGCCATGCATGGCTTCCAAATACAATAGCCTCAAAACCTTTAGAATCTTCCTTAGCAAACTTTATTCATAAACTCCTGTTTTACAAGAAACTAGAACATCTAGTACCCCTACAAACCTTCTTGATGATTTGACAACAATAGACCTCATTGGAAATGATTCTAAGTGGTTTGAAAATTGATGTAAAATGAAAGTTTTCTTTAATTTGGTATGGTTGAAATGAGAGAGAACCAAAAAGGGAGTGGATGGAGTTTTCCACCCAAGCTCACCAAAATCTATTTTTCCAAAAAAGGAAAAGTGGAGGTGAAAATATTTATTACTTTGAATTTACTATTTTGCCCCTTTTAGTTACTCTTGCCATATGTAATTATCAGTTCGCTATTTAATTTTGGGATGTCCTAATATTAAGTTATATTTAAAAGATCAAAAAATAAATTTCTTTTTTTCTTATGAGAAGATCGTGACTTTATTAAAAAGAAGATAAATTCAATACATCTTAAGCTAAAACCGACTTATCTTGGCAAAATATGCAAGTTAGTTATCACAATTAACTATTTCTTTGGCATATTTTGCCAAAATGTATGCTGGCCTATTACCTTGACGCTTCACGTGAGAAAATTGGACGAACCTAAAATCTCAAAGCCTGTCAAATACCCCTATGTTAGGTTCTAAGGTCTTAGGAGTTTTTGTATTTAGAACTCTAATTTGTAATGTTGGCAAACCATGATCAAAACAGTGTATTTAGTCTTGTTTAGAATTGCTCAAACTTGGTTTAATATTGTAAAGTTGGAATCGAGTGGCTGCAGAAGTACTTGGGACTTTCGGCCTGGCTCGATCGATCGAAGAATAGACTCGATCGATCGAAAATCGCACAGGTTGAATTTTCTGCAGATTTTCCAACTCAGCCCTACTTCATTAAACGTTTAGGGTTTTGTGTTTTTACCCTAGGTATATAAACTAAACCCTAGCCACGTTTTTGAGGGTTGTCCATATTGCTTTGTTGCAATGTACTCCCTTTTTTCTTTTTAATGATTTATTTATTTATTTATGTTGGTTGTTTGAATTGTTTTCTCTTCACATTTGTGTACTACCTTTTTTTTTTTTTTTTTTTCATTTTAATGAATGAATTTTCTGTCCAAAATAAAAAATTACCATGCATTTGTTTAATTGGATAGAGAAAGAAACATATCAAATTAAAATAAATGGAAAATTCTGACAAAGCCCAAAAAAAGCCTCATCGCACACGTGAAGCACGTGTGATAATGCTAGTTAATAATTAATAGTAAAGATTACTAGGCCTTAAAAAAACACACATACACACACATTTAGACTCATATCGGCGAAAATACTATTTTGGTCCTTACATTTCTGTGGTCATAGTCAATTTGGTCGTTTTACATTTTGATAGCAGTTAATTTAATCATTGTTATTTTTAACTTGCAATTAATTTTGTCTCAATCATTAACCACTTAACGAAAATAATTATGTGACAAATGGTTTATACAGTTGACAATTTTAAGCTTACTTGACAACTAAATAATAATAATAATAATAAGCTCCACCTCAACAATTAAAGGATTAAAATCTAAATCAGAAAAAAATAAAAACACAAAATTAAACATCAAGATTTATTTTATTTATTGCATTTTCTTAATAACTAAACATGCAAAAACCGAATCTTATAACCAATATTTGATTTTTTTTTTCTAATGATTGAATAAGATATCTATGATTTCAATCCCGTCTACACCAAAAATTAATTAGTGTTTTGTCTAATGATAAAGAGTCATTATAAGAAAAGGATGCTATAATTAAAAAACTATCTTAAAAAAAAATTTAATTTTTTTTTTTAGAGCTCTCACATTTTTCCATATCGAAAAAAAAAAAAAAAACTATTTCTAATTAANTCATACATTGCTGTTTTGTGTGAATCTCGTGTGAGATCTTTGAGGAGACTTCCTTTACACAAAATTTAGGGTTTTCAAGGTAGAGATGATTTCAACATCTTGAAGATCATTATAGTTGTAACCATTGGAATTTAAAAAGAAAAGCAAGCGGGGAGCTTGTAGCTGATTGAAGAATTCAAGAAAGAAGTAGTCCGTGGATTCGGAGCCTGCGCGTGGTCGTGTCAGGAAGTTTTACTGGTGGGTAGCATTAGGAAGTCGAGCGGGGAGCTTGTAGTCCTTCTGTAAGAACTTCAATTCTTTCATAGTGAATTCTGTTATGCCTTGAGGATCGGTGGGTCAAATCCTCCCCAGGTTTTTACCGAGTGGTTTCCTGGGTGATCATATCTTTTGTTATTTATTATTCCGCTGCTTTATATCTTGATATGATTATTTGATTGCTTTAACCTAGAATTGCATAATTTGACTAAGTAACAACTTGGCTAATTAATCTAGGCTACGCAATCTGTGTGTTTAAGGGGTCTAAATTTCCAACAAGTGGTATCAGAGCGTGGTAGCTCTTTTTGCTTGAGATTTCTATCTCTGAGCTGATCCTTGACCCCAGTTGTCATGGATTCTTGGAAAATCTTTTTGTTTGCTAGTCAACTTATCTACCTGCTGTCTTTGCCATTAGTTGTTTTTGTTAAATCTTTCCTTAAGTATCTTGGTAAAATCACTTGTGATAAGAATTATGTTTGTTATACTGCTTTAACCGCCTTAAAGGCACGTGATTCTTGTCTTTGGTATTTGGATAGTGGTTGTTCCAGGCACATGACAGGAAATAAAGATCTATTCAAAACACTTTTTGAAGGGAAGATTGGGACAGTCACCTTTGGAGATGGAAGTAAATCTGTGATCAGAGGCATTGGTACTGTGGACATTCCAGGATTGCCGGTGTTTGAAGATGTTTGGTATGTTGATGGATTGAAGGCCAATTTACTCAGCATAAGTCAGATTTGCGACAATGGATTGAACGTTCTTTTCACCAAGTATGAATGTGAGATACTTGATGGTGGAGGTGACTGTATGTGTGTTGGTGTAAGGACAGACTGACAACTGTTATGGAATAACACCAAGTGTAAACAACAAGTGCTTTAGTGCAAAGATAGATCAAGTTGATTTGTGGCATCAACGGTTGGGGCATGCTAGTCTTAAGCAGCTAGAGAAGATTTCCAAGTGTGAGGCAGTTATCGGTTTACCTAAATTTGAGAAGATAGATAAGTGCATCTGTGGACCATGTCAGATAGGTAAACAAGTAAAATCCAAGCATCTGTTGTGACTAGTGTTCAAACCTCAAGACCTTTAGAGATGTTACATATTGATCTCATGGGTCCTGCCAGAGTTCAAAGTCTGGGTGGAAAGAAGTATATTCTAGTGGTTGTGGATGATTTTACTAGATATACTTGGGTTGTGCTTTTGAAGGATAAAGCTGAGGCTCCTGAGAAGATGATACATCTGTGCAAGAAATTGCAGGTTGAGAAAGATACTGTGATAGCCAGAATCAGAAGTGATCATGGAAAGGAATTTGAGAATACCAAACTGGCTACTTTCTGCAATGATCAAGGCACTCACCAAGAGTTCTCATCACCCAAGACACCGCAACAAAATGGGATTGTAGAAAGGAAAAACAGGGTTATTCAGGAGATGGCTCGAGTTATGCTACACAATAAAAAGTTGCCAAAGTCCTTCTGGGGAGAAGCAGTCAACACTGCTTGCCATACACTCAACAGGGTGTATTTTAGACCTGAGTCCAAGAAAACTCCCTATGAACTCTGGAGAGGGAAGAAACCTGTTGTCAAATATTTTAGGATATTTGGCAGTGACTGTTACATTCTGCGTGATAGAGAGAATCTAGAGAAGTTTGATACAAAGAGTGACAAAGGATACTTTCTAGGATACTCTTCCACCAGTAGAGCTTACAGAGTGTTCAATTTGAGAACCAAAACAGTCATGGAATCTTCAAATGTTGTGATAAATGATGAAGTGAGTTCAGAAGCGTCTTCAGAAAGCACTGGTCCTGCTCAAGATAAGTCTTTAGAAGTTAATGACTCCTTTCTTACTGAGTATGTTGGGAAACATAGTGAGGAAGAGTTGCTGGTGTTGAATGATACAGTCTCAGTACCATCAAGCTCAGAACCATCCACTCCAGTTCATGGCACTCGACAGGCACAAAGTGAGCTCAGCCCTCCATTTGAACAGAAAGGTACCACAACATCTCTTGTTAAACGCCCTTCTTCAAGAGTGAGACTGAACCATCCTTCCACAAATATATTGGGTAGTCTGAATGATAATATGAGATTGAGATCAAAAGCCTTGAATGTGATCACTCACTCATGCTATCTGTCCCAATTTGAACCGAAGAAGGTAGATGAAGCACTTCAGGATGCTGACTGGGTAAATTCCATGCATGAAGAACTTCATCAATTCGTTCGGAATGATGTATGGGAATTAGTTCCTAGGCCAGAAAATGTAAATGTGATTGGAACTAAATGGATCTTTAAGAACAAGTCAGATGAACATGGCACCGTGATTAGAAACAAATCAAGACTTGTTGCACAAGGGTACACACAAGTGGAAGGAGTTGACTTTGATGAGACTTTTGCACCAGTTGCAAGATTGGAATCCATTCGGATACTATTAGCCATTGCAAGTCATCTAAACTTCAAGTTGTATCAAATGGATGTCAAAAGTGCATTCCTAAATGGGATGTTGCAAGAAGAAGTGTATGTTGAGCAACCCAAGGGATTTGTGGATCCTCACAGACCAGATGACGTCTACAAGTTAAAGAGAGCACTTTATGGTTTGAAACAAGCTCCTAGAGCTTGGTATGATAGATTGACTGCATATCTCACTGAGCATGGATTCAAAAGGGGATCTGCAGATACAACTCTCTTCATCAGAAAGGATAAGACTGGTTTTGTTGTAGCTCAAATTTACGTAGATGACATTGTTTTTGGTGCTACTAATGACTCTCTTGCTCACTCTTTTGCAGATGAAATGAAGGCAATGTTCGAAATGAGCATGGTTGGTGAATTGACTTACTTCTTGGGTTTGCAGGTGAAGCAAACAGAGTCAGGAATCTACATCAATCAAGCTAAATATGCAAGAAATTTGGTCAAGAGATTTGGACTGGACAAGGCTGCTCATGCTAGAACACCAATGGCTGCTAATGTGAAGTTGACAATTGATCCATCAGTGAGTCTGTTGATATTACCTTGTACAGAAGCATGATTGGTTGTCTCTTGTACTTAACTGCTAGTCGTCCTGATATTTCTTTTAGTGTTGGTGTTTGCTCTAGATTTCAGTCTAATCCTAAGGTCTCTCATTTAAATGCTGTTAAGAGAATTATCAAATATGTGAGTGGAACCTATGATTATGGATTGTTTTATAGCAAAGAGTCAAATTTATCTCTTGCTGGTTTTTCTGATTCTGATTGGGCTGGGAATGCTGATGATAGAAAAAGCACCACTGGGGGTGTTTCTATGTTGGAGCCAATCTTGTGGCTTGGATGAGTAAGAAACAAAATTCTGTTTCTTTATCCACTGCTGAAGCTGAATATATTGCTGCTGGGAGTTGTTGCTCTCAGCTTCTGTGGATGAAGAAACTTTTGAGTGATTATGGGATTCCTCAAGACACCATGGTTGTCTACTGTGATAATTCTAGTGCCATAGATATTTCTAAAAATCCTGTTCAGCATTCTAAGACCAAACACATTGAACTTAGGTATCACTTCATTAGGGATTTAGTTGAAAAGAAGATTGTCATTCTTGAATATATTCCTACTGACCGTCAAAATGCTGACATCTTCACCAAACCTCTTGATGGGAGTAAGTTTGAGACTCTTCGTCAAGTCATTGGTGTGCTTCGGTGTCCCTAGTCTCTTCTGGATTTCATGGTCCTTGTGCTTAATTGCCTTTTCCTTTGGTGACCATTGTTCTTGGTTTTTTGTCTTTTTGTTGTTTTTGTTCTAGGACTTGCATTGCATTACATTCATGCATTTCATTCTAGGATGTATCTGTTTTCTCTTTAATAAATAATAATAAAAAAAAAAAAAAAGGGAGAAAGCAAACATTATGTTAGACACTATTTGTCTTGATTTTTGAAAAACAAGGTTGGTCTATCTTGTGACACATATCATGGTCTGTGTACCTTGTTTAACTTTGATGAACTTTTTCATTGCACTTGACTAGTTAAAACTTTGTAGTGCATGTTGTGTGGGAAAGATGTGTTTGGTTTTTATCTCCTTGTCTTAATCATGAAGTCATATGTTATTTAACTGTCGGACTTGATTCTTTTGAGAAAGGCATAAATAACCATCTCACCACTGTTCACTAGCCAATCATGAACACCTTAGTGCATATCATAAGATTCTGTGCTCGAGAAAGTGTAGCACATGCACAAAAAGAACATAAGGTGTAGCCTCAAAATAAATTAAAACTGGTGTGTACTATTAGGCTTAATGCCAATTCACTTAATTCAAACCGGTGTGTACTATTAGGCTGAATGCCATCTCATACAAATAAGAGGCAAAAATACAAGAAACTTACATGATTGCAAGCTTTTGTTCTAGGAGATGTGGGAGTTATAGGATGTAACTCTTTAGGTGATAGTCTCTTTTAAATTCTATGTGATGAATTGTGTAGACTTTGTGTTTGATTGCCATTCACATATCACCTCACATGTATCTCAAGTTTTTGCTAGTATCACACACTACACAAGTTACTCTTTGTTAAACACTGTACATACTAGTGTGTGTGTTTATGGTCTGACCAACCAAGTTTGAAAATATCTTGAGATTTGTGCACAACATTTTTGTTGCTTGAGAAAATTCAATGGGGAATGATTGAAACGTGTTTTGACATAATTTGGGTTTAAAAATTTTGGGTTTTTGAAAAAGCATTCCATCTCATACTCATGCATTTTGTTTTTACTATTTAATGCTTTGAGGAGTTGTTTTACAAAATTTGGTTTGTGTCTTTCAAAACTGGATTTTTTTCAAAATTTAGTGAGCTTCTGACCATTTCGATCGATCCAACCCATTTTTCGATCGATCGAAAAAGTGCCTTAGTTTGTTCTAAAACGACTGTCACATTCGATCGATCGAATGTAATTTTCGATCGATCGAATATCGTGAAAAAGTTTTTAAAAGGCACTTTTCTGACTTTTTCAAAAATCCTATTTCAAAACTTTTCAACCTTTTTCCTCTCTCCGCGTTGGCAAGCTAGATTTGGATTTTTTCGTAAAAAAAAAAAAACTATTTCTAATTAAATTATTTGCTTATGTTTTTTACTCCCTTCCCCCCCGATAACCTCCTTTTCCCACCTGATAAACACCCTCCATATTCTTTACCTTTCTCAATTCTCAAAACCCTAAAAGTCTAAAACCAATCATAGTAGTTGACATATTTTAAGTTTACTTGACAACTAAATAATAATAATAAACTCCACCTCAGCAATTAAAGGATTAAAAATCTAAATAAAAAAAAAAATTAGAAACACAAAAATTAAAACATCAAGATTTACTTTTATTTTATTGCATTTTCTGAATAACTAAACATGCAAAAACCGAAGTCTATAACCAATATTTGATTTTTTTTAATGATTAAATAAAAAATTTAATATTTAATTTTTATCTCTACTAAAAATTAATTGATGTCTTCGTCTAATAATAAATAACATCTTCAAAAACTGATGACAGAGATTAAAACTCCACGTTCTTCCATGTAGGAAAAAAAAATTCTAATTAAATTTTTTGCTTATGTTTTTTACTCCTTCTCACCCGATAACCTCCTTTCCGCAATTAACTCCCTCTTCTTTACCTCTCCAGGCCTTTCTCTAATCTCCAAACCCTAAAAAGTCTAAAACCAACCGTTCTCTATATCCCAATCAATCCACCGTGACTGAGCTGTTACCCATCAAAGCCATCACAAAATCTCCAGTGTCATAACAAGCAGGCCCAGTTACCAAAGTTTCGAGCTCTAGCCCCACTTTACGCAGCAGGTGAGATGCTCTAAGATCATGGGTCCAATCTTTCCCTCTCTTCCTAAATTTTTTTTTTCTTTTTTATTGTTCCTTGGCTTTGCTTCTTTTCGTTGATTCCTAGACTGAATTACTGTTGTTGCATAACTAATATTTTGATTTTCTATTCACTTCTTTTGCCAATACTGTTGTTGGGTATTGTTTTTGGATTTAATTTTGTGAATTCTTATTTGGGATCATGTGGGTACCGCTTAGAAACTTGATTTTAGTGTTTAGTTTCTTTGTATGCATTGATCTGTGAGCCTTTAAATTCTGGATGTAAATTCGAAATTCATAAGGAATTTTAAATTCCGATTCTTTGAGATTGTGTATTTGAAATTTTAGTGGGAACTGAGCTATGGGTTTGACTTTTTTATGATTCATATGTTGGATATTGGGATTGGTATTGATGGTCTTTGAGATTATCTATTTGAAAGTTTAAGGGATATTGAGAAGTAGCTTTGATTTTTTTAATGATTTATTTCATGGTGGGTTTGTGAATTGAGATTAGAGTTTGTTAGGTTCTAAGGTCTTAGGAGTTTTTGTATTTAGAACTCTAATTTGTAATGTTGGCAAACCATGATCAAAACAGTGTATTTAGTCTTGTTTAGAATTGCTCAAAGTTGGTTTAATATTGTAAAGTTGGAATCGAGTGGCTGCAGAAATACTTGGGACTTTTGGCCTGGCTCGATCGATCGAAGAATAGACTCGATCGATCGAAAATCGCACAGGTTGAATATTCTGCAGATTTTCCAACTCAGCCCTACTTCATTAAACGTTTAGGGTTTTGTGTTTTTACCCTAGGTATATAAACTAAACCCTAGCCACGTTTTTGAGGGTTGTCCATATTGCTTTGTTGCTCATACATTGCTGTTTTGTGTGAATCTCGTGTGAGATCTTTGAGGAGACTTCCTTTACACAAAACTTAGGGTTTTCAAGGTAGAGATGATTTCAACATCTTGAAGATCATTATAGTTGCAACCATTGGAACTTAAAAAGAAAAGCAAGCGGGGAGCTTGTAGCTGATTGAAGAATTCAAGAAAGAAGTAGTCCGT
>NW_027069484.1:403835-428338 GCF_002906115.3 Quercus suber
AAAAGAAAAGCAAGCGGGGAGCTTGTAGCTGATTGAAGAATTCAAGAAAGAAGTAGTCCGTGGATTCGGAGCCTGCGCGTGGTCGTGTCAGGAAGTTTTACTGGTGGGTAGCATTAAGAAGTCGAGCGGGGAGCTTGTAGTCCTTCTGTAAGAACTTCAATTCTTTCATAGTGAATTCTGTTATGCCTTGAGGATCGGTGGGTCAAATCCTCCCTAGGTTTTTACCGAGTGGTTTCCTAGGTGATCATATCTTGTGTTATTTATTATTCCGCTGCTTTATATCTTGATATGATTATTTGATTGCTTTAACCTAGAAGTGCATAATTTGACTAAGTAACAACTTGGCTAATTAATCTAGGCTACGCTATCTGTGTGTTTAAGGGGTCTAAATTTCCAACAGAGTTTGTGAATTTGGGTCTAATTTAAAAGTGGTCTTGGTCTCAGGTTCTGTTCAAACAGAAAAGATTTATACTAGACACCACTGCTGCATAAGATTGGTTTAACCATCCGGAATAATTTGTGCATTGTGTATCTTAAAGAGCTTAATTGAGATCATAAATAAAACTGCCTTTCTAATATATATAGGAAGACTCCTGGGTATCATGGTCATGATTTCAAACCCATTGCTGAAAATTTGTATTGTTTGTAGAGATAGTAAGTGATTTCGTTCATCAAAAATTTAAATTTTTCTGTATGTGTTTAATAGTTATCATCATAGAAAGGGTCGAATTTTAATCCATGTTAGGGCTATTTGATTCACTTTTTGTTTTTTGTTGTTTTAGAGTCAAAGAAAATTGTTTTCTTGGTGTTTAACTTTCTGCATAATTGTGTTCTTATCATGGTCTTAGATGTAGACATGGTTTGATATTCATGGTTTCAGTTTTAATAATTTGTGAAATTCTTTAATCAAATTCGTGAATCTCAAGTCACTGTGCAGGCATTTTTTATTTTGTGCAAAGATTGTTTGCTAGATAAATGGATATAGTATCCTTAAGTTTCAAGGTTTTTGTTAAATTTTTATATTTATTTTGGTTGGACCCCAATAGTAATACTGACTATATTTGTTTCTGTTGACTCACAAATCTCTCTCTCAACCCACTCTCTGAATCTATACCTCAAATTGATAATATTTGATGTCGTGCTCATCCTGCATAATCATATATAACTGAGTTATATTTTAGATCAAGTTACAATTTCAAAAACAAATACAGACAATGGAATTATATCTGTTGCTGATTCTGTGTAAAGGATCAGGGATGCTGTTCACTACACTTAATTTGAAGTAGTGTAGCTCATCTCTTCAAAACTTTTATGGAGGCATAAAAAGACCCCGTTATTTATTACCAGTCCTAGTGTCTCTCACCCGGTCTCAGGCATACCATGTATCATTCCTCCTTTTCATAGAAGGATAATAAGAAGGCATGATGATGGGCTTACTTGGGGTTGCAATTCTTCCTGTGACTGAATTATTTTAAAATTGAGTTTTGAATGTGTTTATATCTATAATTATTTATAGCTATGAATTTAGTTGTTCATGCTCAACCTTTACCATTCTGATGTAAAGAATTATTGTAGTTCTTAGTTTGTATGGATCACATTGTTTGAGTTTTGTGTTTTGGTTTATAATCATTTATTGTTTTCGTAATTTTCTGCGCACTTCGTGTTGTTATCCGATGAATAAAAGTATTCGGGGTGTGCTTTGCTATAAAACTATTTGATTGTTTTCTTTCTAACTTACTTGTTACTTTAATATCACTATTTTCGTTGAATTTTGCTGTTTTTGTTTTTAGGGTTTTACTTGCTGCTATTTCAATTTGGCATTAAATCTGTTTGTTCTTTTGCATTGCAGAGATATAGGCTTGTGATAATTAGTGTGTGTGAGAGATTGGTATGGCTAGGAAGTACAGTAGTGAGTCAAGTGGGCGAGACGAGAGCGAATCATCTGATTATGAGAGAAGAAATAGAGGTAAACGAGATAGGGAATCAGATAGAAGAAGTGGAAAACGTAATGAGAGACGCGATGAGCATGTTGATGATGATGGTGATGATAAGGATAGGGAAAGAGTGAATGAGAGGGACGTTAGGGATAGAGATGGGAGGAGTGGACAGCGTAGTGAACGTGTAGATAGGAAGGAGAGTTCGGAGGAAGAAGATGGTGAGTTGGTAGAGAGGGATGTGGAGAGGCGAGAAGGGGAGAGAAGTCGTAGATATGATGAAGATGATAGGCGAGAAAGGAGAGAAGTCGTAGATTTGATGAAGATGATAGGCGAGAAAGGGAGAGGGCCCGTCGGTATGAGAGTGAGCATAGACGGAGGGAGAGTGAGGATGGTGGTAGAAGAAGGGATCGACGTGAGCAGCATGGTTCAGAGGAGAATGGTGATGAGAGGGAAGGGCGTAGAAAATCAGAGCGACGAAATGATAGGACTGATGATTATAAGCATAGGAGGCATAGAAGGGAGGATGGTGATAGAGATGATAAGTATAGGAGAGATAAGGAGGAGGTGAATGAACGTGAAAAGGGTAGCGGGTTTTAGGGAGAGAGAGGATAGAGATGACAAGGGGTTTGAAGATTCAAAACCTCAGAGACAGCCGAGAGTGCAAGAAGTTGATTTAAATGCTGATAATTCGAAGTTGGGCAAGAGTGGAGGAGTTTACATTCCTCCGTTTAAGTTGGCTCGGATGATGAAAGAGGTTCAAGATAAAAGCAGTGTTGAATATCAGCGGTTGACATGGGATGCCCTTCGGAAGAGTATAAATGGGCTTGTGAACAAGGTTAATGCTGCCAATGTAAAGAATATTATTCCAGAACTCTTCTCGGAGAATTTGATACGGGGAAGGGGGCTATTTTGTCGGTCCTGTATGAAATCGCAGATGGCATCCCCAGGTTTTACAGATGTGTTTGCAGCACTGGTTGCTGTAGTCAACACTAAGTTTCCTGAGGTGGGCGAGCTTCTTTTGAGAAGGATTGTTTTGCAGCTCAAGAGAGCATATAAACGGAACGACAAGGTATGTTTCTGCCTGTTTTTAGTTATTTCATTTGATTTGCTGTTGGATGATGGGAACCTTTTTACACTTGGAAAAAGATTTTGTTCTAATCTGGTTTACTTTTTGTTCAGCCTCAATTACTAGCTGCTGTTAAGTTTATTGCACATTTAGTGAACCAACTAGTGGCTCATGAGATCATAGCCTTGGAACTGCTTACCGTGCTGCTTGAGAATCCAACCGATTCAAGTGTTGAGGTTGCTGTTGGCTTTGTCACAGAGTGTGGATCACTTTTGCAAGATCTCTCACCTAAAGGCTTGCATGGTGGGTATGCTGTTGGAATTGAGTTGCTGTCGTGTATGTGTTTAATATTATATGTGTTTATTAGAGTTTATGCAATTATGAACAATATTTTTTTTTTCTATTAGCATCTTCTGCTTTTCTTTCTCATAATAATTGCTTAAAAATATTTTTTTGGCACTTATACTGTCCTTTTGTTTATGTAGTTTAATTAATAGATTATTATATAGAAACTGAAAAATTGTAGAAGTAGTTGGAAAATAAAATTCCTCAGTGCATGTTAAGCCATTATGAAGCAAATTATCGTCACCACCCTAAATCCCTTGAACACTTCATCTATTGATGCTGGATCTAGCATTTGGAGACTGCTCTTAGAGTGCCATAGTTGCACCTGTATCCTGTACCTTATTTTCTGTCAGATTTCAGATTGTAAATCTTCATCTTGGAAGGTTTAAATCATAATCTTTTTTTTTTTTTTTTGCTTGGCTAATCATTTTAATCATTTGCATTGAGAGACCAGGATTTATGTTGGTTTGGATTTAGCTGCAGTTTTATTCTATCTTTTTTTTTCTTTGATAAACTTTTATTCCAGTCCTTAGCTCAACTCCATTGACTCTCTGTGCGCGTTCATTTGTGTTATAAATGGATTATGCAGTCAATGATTTTGACCATGCCCTAACATGAAATATCTTGCGTTCAATGTAGATCATTCTTTTGAAGCTCTTCAATCTTTTATTTGTTATATTTGTGGATATTGTATTTTTGGTTTCTAAGGCTTACACATGTTTTTCTTGCTAAGTTGTACTTGTTGCTAAGTGCTTATAATTTTTAGTAGTTTATTTATTACTAAGTTATCATCTTTTTTATCATATAGGAAGCCTGGGAGGTATGGTTAGTTAGCCACATTTAGCAATTTCTCTTCTACATTGAATCACATTTTGTACACTAGACATACAGAGGGTTACCAATAAAGCCATCACTTGCCATGGCATTTTGATGGCTTCGTTGGGCCTAGTCACCAACAATTTTGTGACAGCTCTTTGTCTTCAGTAAATAATGGTATCCTTCAATTAAACAGGGAGGACCTGTGGAATTACTTATGTAAGTGAAAAATAATAATAATAATAAGTCGGAATGATGTTCCTAAATTCTTAGCGTCAACTCATTTTATATTTAGGTCGTAGTGGTATTTATTGGGTAAAAAAATATTTGTCTAGTCAATTAACGGAATTTCATTAAAGCACAAAAAAGGCACTATTCTGGTACATGGGGAATATTCAAAGGAGTAGTCAACCAGAAAATGAGAAAGAAAGGGAAAAGTACAAGAAATTAACATCTAAAAAACAAATCATCTAAGACATCCATGATGCTAAGAGTGGAAAAGTTGGCTGGTAGTTGATGTCCACTTGTAGAAGGCCTTGAGTAATATGAACTTGAGCTGTACCACCAGTATCTCCTTTACTTCAAAAATGTGCATATTCCTCTCCCCAAAGGCACCACATAAGACATAAAGGAGCTACTTTCCAAATATCCCCACTATTGTTTGCCAAAATTCCCCTTCCAAGAGGCTAACAAACTATTATCAAATTAGGCATAACCCAACTAACTTCGGATAGGCAGAGTAGCAAAGTCCACAGCTCCTAAGTGATAGGACAGTTCATTACAAGGGGGGTTGTAATCATCCCTAAATGTGGCATGTATCTGGTTTTTTTTATTTTATTTTATTTTTATTTTAGTATTTTGTAGAATTACCGACAAGAATATAGATTTAAAAAAGTCAAATAAATATTATGATCCCTATTTCAAATCAGATTGGGATCAAAACCCTGTGCCTATTCTGATCCCTATCTGATTTGAATTTAATATTGACTGAACCAGTGTTTTCTGATCAGTGAGATGTCTTAGGTTCCACTGGGAAGTTGCCATCCTTTGTTATCTATGATAGCACTAAGTTAACAATTGTCTTGACGATATAGAAACATGGTATCTGGAATAGTGCCACTCATGGCTGTGGCATATGTGTAACCTTGGATGGTGGCCTGGTGTTAAATGGTTAGTGTTTGAAAATATTGTTTAGTACTCAAAATTTGTTTACTTATGTAGTACTTATATTATGAAAGACAAGTAGAGAGTTTCTTTTGATTATTTACGTGTTTAGCTATGTCAAACTTTTGGTTCATTATGTTCTATGCTTGGCAATCAATTTTTTCCATGAGATTATATGTCATAATGTTTCTATCCTCTTTCTTTTATTTTTACTGGAATATATTTTAGTTACTGTACAGTGTACTCAAGGTTTACACTTCTACAGGAATATTTGAGCGTTTCCGTGGGATTCTTCATGAAGGTGAAATAGACAAAAGGGTTCAATTTCTGATAGAAGGGCTATTTGCGATAAGAAAAGCCAAGTTTCAGGTATGTTTTTTTTTCCCTCCCTTCTTTTTTAGAATTATGGTATGACATGCTACTATTAGTGTCCAGGGGTTTGAGGGATATCCCAGTGGTTCCAGATCCTCTTGTGGTGTTTGGGCACTGGGTTTGAACCCCAATCAGCCCCCCTCCCCCCTATTTACGTAGCAAAAAAAAAAAAAAAGACTATTAATGTCCAAGGATAGTTAGAATAAAGATACCCTCTGTGATTTATTCATTTGCAGGGGTACCCAGCTGTTCGTCCAGATCTGGACCTTGTAGAGCAGGAAGATCAGATAACCCATGAGATCTCTCTCCAAGAGGAAATAGATCCAGAGATTGCCCTTGGTATGGCATAATGCTGAGCTGTCTTCTGCTTCTTGATTGTTCTAGCTATGGTTATGGATTGATTTATATTTTTCTTTCTCCTTGTCAGATATATTCAAGCCAGATCCTAATTTCGTTGAGAATGAGAAGCGTTATGAAGAGTTGAAGAAAACCATTTTGGATGATGAGTCTGAGGATGAAGAAGGTTCAGATGCAGCTTCAGATGACGACGAGGATGATGATGAGGATGAGGAAGAGGATGAGGAGCAGATGAAAATAAGGGATGAAACAGAGACAAATCTTGTAAATCTTCGGAGGACAATCTATCTAACAATTATGTCCAGTGTAGATTTTGAGGAGGCAGGTCATAAGCTCCTGAAAATTAAACTAGAGCCAGGTCAAGAGGTATGTGTTGCAGGCGTTTCCTGATGTTACTGCTGTAAGATCAAAGTCTCCTTATTTAGTATTTCCTTGTTTAAGATGAAGTAGGGAAAGACAAATAATGAATATTTGTTCACAATTCGCTGAGTCTCTGCAAGTTTTTGGTACTTGGCTAGGAATCATTATTAACTAGAGCTGGGTTCTGAGTCTCCTGTCCAGCACGAAGACACCCTTTACTGCCCTTTGCTATCAAGTGAATCAATGAACAATGAATGAATAAACAAGATGGATTAGATTCACTATACATACTCTTAACATTTCAGATTGCTAGATGTTATTACATGACAGTATCAAAAAAAAAAAAAATTCTTTATTCTTAGCTTTTGTTTTTTTAACCCCCACCCCCTAAACGATTAGAATTCATTAGTGGTTTCATGTTCTAACTTGTCTTGGTGTTTAGATTATTTCTCTTGGGTACTTCAGTCACTATTAGGGGTGTAGAGATGCAAACCACAGAGACCCCAAGCTTAGCTTCTTGCTGCTTAGGCTTAGCTAATTGAGACTTAACAAGGAGTTGAGTTTGGCTAGAAGAATTCGATAACTCCTAAAATTGAATGCTTAAAATAATAAAAGAAAAAATCTTACAATAATACGATTGAAAGCTTAATAATAATAATATATTAACATAATTTATTTTAAAGAAAAAATCTTAAATCAAATTATGTATTACTTGAAGACTTATAGTTGTCTTTGTGGCTTATGCAGATGGAGTTGAACATTATGCTCTTGGAATGCTGTAGTCAGGAGAGAACTTACCTCCGGTATTATGGTCTTTTGGGGCAGCGATTCTGCATGATCAACAAAGTTTATCAGGAAAATTTTGACAAATGCTTTGTCCAACAATATTCCATGATTCACCGGCTTGAAACAAATAAGTTGCGTAATGTGGCGAAGTTTTTTGCGCATTTACTCGGCACAGATGCTTTGCCTTGGCATGTTTTAGCCTATATTCGCCTAACGGAGGAGGACACCACTTCTTCATCTCGTATATTTATTAAGATTCTATTCCAGGTATAGAAGCAACATCAATTTTTTTCCCTCTAGTTTTGGTTTCTCCCTAGCATTTCTTCTGGAAGCTGTTGTATTCACTGTTGTGTTGTTTCTGTTGCAGGAATTGTCAGAGCATCTGGGCATCCGTCTGCTGAATGAGCGTCTTAATGATCCCACGATGCAGGATTCCTTTGAATCTATCTTCCCTAGGGATAATCCCAAGAACACACGGTTTTCAATTAATTTCTTCACATCCATTGGACTTGGTGGCATCACTGAAAACCTACGTGAGTACTTGAAGAAGATGCCACGCCTTATTATGCAACAAGAGCAAGCAGCGTCAGAATCCGAATCAGATGACGAATCTGATAGCTCTGGTAGTTCGGTTACGGGGTCAGCTAGTTCAGAATCAGATCCATCAAGTTCAGATGAGAGTGAAAGGGATGACAGACACAGGAAGCGGAGGAGGAGAGACTAAGGGAATGTTATGATGTGTAATAGATATTAGGGTTTGATATTTGCCATTTGTATTATTTCGAATCAACTTGTTTTCACATTCTGTAAAATTTTGCATCGATATGAATTTAGCATATACTAATTTTGTCTTTTCTCTCTCGAGTGGGGGAAGGGGCTTAATTTCAGGAACAATTCAACTCTAGAGGCTTATCATTCTACTACTGTTATCATTCTACTACTTTCAGGACTTTAATGTTGAGGTAATGCCGTAAGAAATAACTCATGAGCAATCCGGACCCTGCTCCAACGAGTCTGGATTGCTTGTAAGGTGTTTTTTTGGTAAGTAGTGTGACGATGTGAGTCAGTCCCTTGTAAGATCTGCAGCAAAAACAAAAGGAAAAGGAAAAGGATAAAAGTGTTGTAGGTGGGATCACTGGGATTAAACATTTTTTAGTTATAATTTTTTGATATTTGTCACTGTGAGTCTGAGAGGAGGCAACTTTTTCTTCTGCCTCGGTTAAGGGAGCTAGGTAATTACCTTTCTGTAGTGCCACTTGGGCCTCTACTACAAGAGGCGAGGAACGAACCTGAGCCCAAGATTGTCCATGGGGTTTTTTTTTTTTTTTTTTTTTTTTGATAATGACAAAAAATGTCCAACAGGTGTCGGCATTTCCTGCCCACCACCTTATTTTTTATTTATTTTTTATACAAGATAGAATTTTCACTTTAATTTAATTTAAGTGTATATATATGTAAAATTTCTTCTTGGAGATTTGAATTCTGACATTTACCTCTTACACCCCACAAGCATTTATACTTATGGAGTGATCATCGCACCAAGAGTACGCGGTAGTTTGCCCACCACTTTAACTTATGTGTGTTATGGTGTGCAACGATGTGGGCAACAATAGAATTTGACATTATTCGAATTTACAAGACTACAACTCTTAGACTTGCAGATGGGTTTGTTAATGGATTACAAGGGCTTTTTATTATTAGGTCACCTCTCCATATAGTTACTTTATTAGCTAGTTTAATAAACAATGATTTTAGCCTAACATATTGCTTTTGTTTTGTAATCATAACATGGTTAGTGTCAAAATTAAAATTTTTAGTGTTTGTCGTGAAAATAACTCAGAATATATTTAATTAATTAATAGATTGATTACACTTTATATTCACTGGTGTATAATCTGTGCATATGCACGATACAATTAAAAACAACACAATTACACATATATGAATTCAAATTAAACATTGTTTAAGTCATAGATATATACATGAGTTTTACTCTCTCTTTCTTTTTAATTTATTTATTTTATTTTATTTTTTGGATATACACATGAGTTTACTCTTTTTTATGGTTTATTTATATTAAACTCTTCGTCTTTTCCCCAACTTAACTCACATAGATTTTTTTTTTTTTTTTTAAATATGTATAGATAAGACAAGTGACGCAAAATTAGACAACAATTAGAATCTAATTTGAAATCTAATTGGCTTTTTTCTCAGTTTTACCTATTAATATATATAGAGATAAGTAGTTTGGTTATGATTTTGTGGCTAAAAAAGGTTACTGCACATTTGGGTCAAAATTTGCACTTTATCTTTACTTCAAATTTAGTTTCTTCATGTCCAAAAAGTGTTAAACTATAATTATCTACTTGCAATTTTTAATACCCATGCACTTCTGAAACTACTGAACTCTGAAGTTAAGATAAATCCTTTCGGTCGCTATATAGAGACCCCATCAGTGGCCTTGTTTGCTACTTCACTCACAATTTGCCTTACGTGACAACTAAACAATAATGAAAAGACGAATATGAAAGGGATGGTGATGAGTGTGAGTGACAGTCTCCTGCCCTGTGAACTAATGCCAAGCACATAACTTACCACTAGTACACTACAACCTTCGCACTCTTCCTATAGTAATGCTAAAGCAATATCATTCCCCAACTATTCATCCTTCCTAGTTAGCTATCTCGATGTTAACGTGTTACCTACACACATTTGTTTGCACTACACATCATGTTTCAAACTACATAACCCTTTCTATCAATGATTCAATATTCTTGTATTTAGCAAAAAAAAAAAAAAAATTCTTTGTCAGAAGGCTTGGAAGGACCACTCCTAGAATTTGTTTCAATATGTCTACTTGTCTTAGAAGAGAACTTTCGATTTTGTATCTATTTGCCGCCACTCGGTAACTTAATTCCCACTTGCACGTAAGGTCTTGTTGCTTAATTATAAACGTGTATGAGAACCAATTTTACTAAATTTAACAATATTCTTGTCCACAAGCAAGCAAATAATTAAGCACATATACTCTTTTTAAGCATAGTATATATCTAGATAAGGTTGCATATGTATGCATAATAGGACCCTCTGCTTCAAGATAATATCAATGTCTAATAAGTATTATTTTTCATGCGTGTTCTAATAAGTATCACTATTTACTCAAAAAAAAAAAAAAAACTTTGAAGTCATTTGCAACTGTTGAAGTTGGCTTGCACAACTAGTAATAATAATTAGCTCCATGATAAAATATCTATCATTGAACCAAAAAAACCTGGAATCAAATTTTATTTGTACAAAAAATGAATTTATTGATGTCTTCATTTGGAAAATTATCTTATCAAACTGTATCATGGAACGCCCCTCTCATAACACGTGGGTCTCATAGATGAGTGAAGTGCACCAAATATGAGAGAAGTGCGGATCCATGAGATGGTCTCATGATATACTTTTTTTTTGGCTTGAATTGCTTAATGATAATAAAATAATTTTAAAAAAGAAAAAAAAACCAATCACTCTTATTTATTAAGGGCATTAGAATGTGTACCTTGAATGAAAAACCAATGCTCAAAAACTTTCATTATACGATAAAGAGACAATTGTATAGCATAATTGTAAAGGCGCATCATTGTAAGGCAATCCAACTATCTAAAACTAAAAGAAGTCATGAAAATTGAATCTTTATTATCTTCCATTTTGTTCGAAGGCATATCCTCTATCAATCGAGATTGGGTCATCATTAATAATGAGTGGCTTTAATAGTCGACCAAATTTCATTTTCACATACCTATAAAAAGACCCAAAAATAAAATAAAATAAATTCTGAAAAATATGTATTTGTTTCAAATATTAAAATCATGACGATGCTCCATTTCAAATGACCAAATTAGCTTGAACCAGAATAGAGTAATTGGGTTTTCATTGTTCTATTTACTCACTTTATTTGAATTCTTTTACTTGGTGCAAGTGAGATTTCCCTAAACATACGAGCAGAAGGAAAGTATTTAAACATGAACAGTGTTTGTTGCAAACATTGTGTGTTTACACATTCCAAAAACAATTGAATTTTAAACTTGAGATTAAGATTTCCCTAAACATATAATGAGTATAAGGAAAGTATTCGAACATGGGAAGTGTTTGTTGCACACATTGTGTGTGTATTTACACACTCCCAAAACAATTGAATTTCAAATTTGAAAATGCAACTTCAGTGTGTAAATGCACACCCATGCTCTATTTTCCCTTCACGGCGAACATTTTAAAGCAGCCCCGCGATATGTGTGTATGTTTGTTATGTTTATACTTTATATACACACTTCGATTTGAGAAAGGCAAGAGGAATATTTTTGTTTTTATACTAGTATATTAGATTAGATCATTTTAGGGAACATTTATGCGCATGAATTTCGTCCTCTTCAAAGGTTGGGACTTAGGACTTGGAAATGCATTACTAATTGATAGGATTTGTTAGTTATTTAGGCTGTATCATTGTTTTTCTTTCTGTAAAAACGGCACCAGTAACCATGTTTACGTGCTAGTCTAAAATAATAACACTATAGTATAAAAAATTATACTCAACCACCCTATTTCTCGTGGGCTAGAGGTGCCTATAAAGCTCAAAGGTTCTTTAACTTAATAAAAAGTTCAAAAAGAGCATTGAAGATGAGGGAAAATTAAATTATTAACATTCCTTTGGTTCCTTAAAATAGTTGGAAAAAGGAAGAAAAAGAAAATCATGAAAAAGTTTTCACTTTTTCTCATTCTTCCCATGAAATAACAAAGCTGTTCTTGCACCACCACCTATTTAATGAGGTATATACTACAGTGAACTGTAAAGGAATTAGCATTACTCTTTTTGATGGAGCCAAATCTTATTCCTCTACATTACATTCTAAAGAGAAGTCAATTTGATCTTTAATGTACCACCATCTTTTCAATATCATTGTCACCAATATATGCTACCACTTTCTATGCACTACGGATTAGGGGTGGCAAAATTAGATACGACTCGCGAACTCAACATGACATGACACGAAATTAGCAGATTATGGGTTGAGGTTTAATGAATTAGTGTCATATTTGAGTTGACACGACTGAAATTAAACGGTTGGCTTAGTGTCCAACCCATGAAACCCGTTTGACCTGTCTAACCCGTTTAATTAAATGACATTTTACTAATATACCCTTCAAACCCTAGGTAAATAAACTTATTAGTTGTTATGGTTTATTTTCTTTGACATATTGGGTCCGTTTGGATAGCACTTATTGTTGCTGAAAGTTGATAAAAACTGATTGTTGCTGAAAACACTGTAGCAAAATAATTTTTAAATGTGTGAATAGTGTTGTGGGACCCACTTTTAATATTAAATATTGCGTGAACAGTGTGTGAACAGTGCACACACAGTACATGCACAGTAAATTTTGTCCCCAAAGTCAACAAGTGCGGCAAAAAAAAAAAAAAAAAAAAAAAGAGAAAACGCACAGCTCAAAACGCACTGCAACTAAACCTGCAATCCAAACCGGGTCATTATGATTGATTATTTGTAATATTGAGATATGTTTTAGTTTTGAATTATTATTTGTAATGCAGTTACTTGTTGTTCTGAATTTTATATTAAAAATATTTATTTTTTTGGTTTTTCATAATTCATATCAATTTGGTTAGTACTATTTTTTTTTTTTTTTTTTGTTGATAAAATCTGATAAATATGTCGACATGACTAATCCGTTTAATAAATAAGTTGTGTTAGGGTTAAGCAATCTTGACCTATTTAATAAACATATCGGGTTAGTGTTAACCCATATAATCAGATACTCATGAGTCGACACGACACGAACCCGACTCGTGAATACAAATTGTCACCCCTACTACAAATACACAAGCCCACCCTTACTTTCAAGTTACATACTATTTTCCCAGCGAACTAACCAAACGTAAAGAACTCAAGCATTATCTATATATAGATTTTCTTTCTGTGATATTTGGATTTTTTCTGGGTTCAGTATTTAATTTCCACCACCTAGCTGAGAAGACAGTTCTTTGTGATGCATGCAATTCGTTCTACAATTGTTCACTGAATAGGCACACTCTAGAAAGTGACTACAACATTATACATCTGTTTACAGGCCATTACCCAAGAAAGAAAATTTCAACTCTACTGTTCCATCACAATAGTTCACGGATTCGGAATAAAGTAGTATGACGTTTTGCTGTCAATCATAGCAACAAGAGCAATGTACCTAGTTAGAAAAGCCTCACATTATTTTGTCACTACTTGCCTTATTCAAAAGGCTGTGTCACTTTGTGCTGGACCATATCTCTAACTCTACAACCGACTAGGTCATCACAACTCACAAGTAGTATTAGTGAAAGTATCCACTCTTGTCATTTAGTTAAAATAAAAGTAAAAAAAAGATAAAATTAAATTATTAATCAAATCTATATTTAGAAGCTAAATTAGAGTATATGTCTTCTTCTTTTTTTAAGTAAACACTAATAATCTAATACTTATTAAAACACACATGAAAATAATAATAGTGTTTTAAAATTAGAGTCCTATGTCAATAACTATAAATAAAATAGATAATGATGTAAAATAAATAGGTGTATTATAAATAAGATAGATAATAATGCAAAACAAATAGGTGTACTATAAATAAGATAGATAATAATGCAAAACAAATAGGTGTACTATAAATGAGATAGATAATAATGTAAAACAAATAGGTGTATAATGTTGACTTAGAGATCTCAAATAAGAGACTAAAATTTCTCAAAAAAAAAAAAAAAAAAAAGAGACTAAAAGGAGGTTTTAAATAGTTTGGTTGAAAATATCACATTGGATGGAATGAAGAGTCCAGGTATGATAACAAAGTCTCTCGATTATTTTATAAAACAAAAGATATATAATGGTTCTTCTAAAAAAAAAAGAAGATATACAATGTTTGTTCAATAAGAATCTCTCTCTCTCTCTCCCTCTCCAAGTGTGAACACTTTTAAATAATTTTTCTTTTTCAGCTCAATAAATCTATGGATGTGACATTTATTATTTTTTTTTTTATTAATTGGTGCATAATAAAAATGGTGTAAGTGGAAACTTAAATGAATGTGAAAAAAATTGGAAAAAATATTGTTATCTTAGCATTATTCACTCTCAAACAAAAATACCAAACTTGAAAGAAACTTGTGGTTGGCTGTTCCATATAGTGCTCCTAAAAGAATATAATTCCTTCAAGACTACCAATCAATTCTAACAAAGAAAGCAGTATACACCTACCATATATTTTGATATCTTGTGCTCAGCATACAGGAAGATATATATTATTTTTAAGTTTTATCCTAAAGAAGAATCAGTTATTGAGCAACTTTAACATGAAACATAATGTTAGAGAAGCAAGCAATTAACATAAATTAACATATGGATAGAGACAAGTGAGGGAATATCCTTAATTATGTAAACTTTTAGGGAAAGCTAATGATTATATAATATCAGCAGTTTTGCTGCATACAAAGTTATGTGCCTCATTTGAAAAGTAATTAAATGTTATGTTTAGCTATATACTTCTTATGTAACTTAAACAATCTCGTCACAAAAGAAACTCAAATCCAACAACGCCTTAATCTCATTTGGTTGGATCTGCTACATGAAGTTCTTTGTTTCCATTTAGCTCTTTTAAAGGTTACATATCTACTCATGGTGTTCATAACAAAAGCTAAAGTCTAATTACAATTTTTGTTGAATTATTTGTCTATGACAGTGGAGGTGGAAGAGTGATGGAGGAGAAAGAGAGAGGAGTGAGAAACGTGTACCTGTTTTTGGGTTGAGAGATAAGTATAGAATGTCATAAATAAATGATAATAAATGAGATCCTAATCAGAATATTACTTAGCATTAATGAGTACTTTTTTTACCATTGGATTTACTTAAATCTAATGATTTAAAAAATGTACAACTCTTTAGAGTTACCTTTAGAGTTATACCAAGTATAACTGGAACCATCTAGAATTCATTTTCCCTTATTACTATTTCTACATATCATATGATTATTACTATAGGCACCGAAAACCTTTTGATGTTTACTTGTATGACACATGAATATTGTATTGTGCCTTTGGGTTGTGGGTTTACATTCCTAGAGGACAATATAACTAAAGATGAAGATTCAAAGAGGTAACTATTTTTTTTATTTTACTGTATAACTATTTTTTTTTCTTGGCTTACAATAAGGGATGATGAACTCGAAGTAACAAAGCTTGGTATAAAAAAAAATTTATCATGCAATTAAATCATATCATTTTTTTTTATCTTTATAATCTTCTACTATATATCCCTTGAAATATTCACCAAGACAAATGGCAACCATACTTGTGCATACAGTAAAGAGGACCCATCATTTCTACTCTATCTAATGCTCTCCTATAATTTATATTCCTGTAAATTAATCCCACCATGGAAAGCCACATATATAGTTTAGTAAGAGATAAAACAAAAACTTCTTTTCCAAAGAGACGATAACAAATGCTTAATATTAAGAAGAAAACAAAGGTTGGAGTTGTTTTTTTCTGATCAAACAAACTTCTACGCGAATTCTTTTGGTATAAGCATCACATACAATATCTGAAACAATCGAAGACAGAAAATGTTAATCAATATATAATATAATATCTAGTTCGGCCACTACTTAATTAATTTATTTTTGCTTCCACCACAGTGCTTTCTATATTTTAATGACAATTATTTTGTGCACCGAAGGATATGGCTCTTTGCATCATCACATTTTATTATTATATTTATATAGACTTTAGTATTTTATAAATTTAAAAATTGGGTTTATTGGCATTGCACTTCCAATTGCAAATTTAATGGAAAATCCCTATGGTATAGCCACCATAGACATTTTATATTACGAAATCAAAGTATGAGAATGTGGAAGATAGGTTAGATTCATGTTAATGGGGGCAAAAGAAAGGCCGTCTTCCAATGAATATCAATCTACTATCACTTGTGAGTTATGAATTTCCTTACTGTGAATAAATTTTTTTTTCCAAGGTAGAAACAAAAATCCCCATCATGATGCCACTATTATAAAATAGTCACTTTGAAGACAACCAACAAATTTTATATCTCAATTTTTTTTTTTTTTTTTTTTGTGGGTAGGTTAAAGCCAACTGTTAGACAATGATTCCCCCCCTGAGGGAGTCAGATGCGCATTAAGCTCAACTGGAGTGT
The DNA here is from genome assembly GCF_002906115.3 of Quercus suber. NCBI lineage: Eukaryota > Viridiplantae > Streptophyta > Magnoliopsida > Fagales > Fagaceae > Quercus > Quercus suber. Next base: position 420,266 of record NW_027069484.1, read on the forward strand.
CCACAGTCTTGCTATCAGTGAGTCCAGCGCGAGACAAGAGTTCAGAGGCATACTTGGCTTGAGTAATATAAAGTCCATCTGTAGAATGAGTGATTTCAAGACCCAAGAAGTAGCTAAGATATCCAAGATCTTTCATCTCAAACTGCTGACTGAGAAAAGCCTTGAGTTCTTGAATGCCACTGAGGTCATCACCAGTTATGATCATATCATTCACATATAAGAGAAGTAAAATAGTGTCTTTGTCAGTACGACGAAAAAATAAGGCAGAATCATAGTGACTGGCCATGTAACCCAAGTGAGAGATGGTAGAGCTGAATTTGGGAAACCAAGCTCGTGGAGCTAGTTTAAGGCCATAAAGTGCACGTCGAAGGTGGCAAACCTTGTTTGAGTCAACAGAGAGACCAGGAGGAGGTTGCATATACACTTCTTCACTTAAATCCCCATTAAGAAATGCATTTTTGACATCCATCTGAAAAATGTCTCATTTACTGGCAGCAGCAACAGCTAAGAGGGCACAGACAGATGAGATACGAGCAACCGGAGCAAAGGTCTCTTCATAATCAATCCCATACTCTTGTGTAAAACCTTTAGCAACAAGACGAGCTTTGTAGCGCTCAATGGACCCATCAGAGCGAGTCTTAATCTTGTAGATCCACTTACAACCAACCACAGATTTCCCAGGAGGAAGTGTCACCAAATCCCAAGTATGGTTTTTAGATAATGCATCAAGTTCCTCTTTCATTGCAATCTGCCACAAAGGGTCAGTGGAAGCCTCACGATAGGTGTGAGGCTCGTGTAGTGTAGCAAGAGCAGTGTAACAATGATAGTCAAGTAAATGTGCAGGAATAGATCTTACCCGAGTTGAGTGACGAGGTGGAATGTCTTGTGCAAGATCTGCAGGCGGAGCAGGAGCAGGAGCAGGAGCAGGAGACCCAAGCTCAGGATTGGGGTTGGGTAGCTCGTCTTCAACCTGTTCATCTTCCACCTGTTCATTAAAGGGTGAACTAGGAAAGGGATCAGTGATATCTGGTGGTTGGACAAAGAAGTCTACAGCAACAGAATCAGGAGCAACTACAGGAGGATCAGGAGCAGCTACAGAAGGAATACGTATCTCATCTGGAAATAGATCTAAGACAGAGGAGGAAGATAAGGAAGCACTGAAATGAGAAAGTTCGACAAAGAGGCGATGTTCCCAAAAGACAATATTACGGGAGACACGAAGATGATGAGAGACAGGATCATAACACCTATACCCCTTTTGAGTTTCGCCATAGCCAAGAAAACAACAAAGCCTTGACCGAGGCTCAAGTTTGTTATGCTCATGTGGCTGAAGAAGAACGAAACAAGCAGAACCGAAGGAGAGAAGATGGTGATAGTCTGGAGGTGACCCAAAAAGGCGCTCATATGGAGTTTGATTTTGGATAACAAGACTCGGAATGCGATTAATAGTATGAACAGCATCAAGAGCAGCTTCACCCCAAAAAGGAGCAGGAACTTTAGCAGAGAGAAGGAGAGCACGAACAGTGTCAAGAATATGACGAAGTTTTCCTTCGGTTCTACCATTTTGCTGAGAGGTACCTGGACAAGTTAGTTGATGAACAGTGCCATAGAAATGCAAAATAGCTTGGAAAGCATATTGAGTGTATTCAAGAGCATTATCAGATCGAAAAATTTTGATGCGTCTGGAAAACTGAGTTTCAACAATTTTTGCAAAATTAGAATATACTTCCAATAATTCAGAACGATATTTCATATTAAAAATCCAACTATAGCGAGAGTAATCATCAACAAAGACAACAAAATATCTAGACTCACCAATACTAGAGACAGAGGAAGGCCCCCAAACATCAGAATGAATAAGGTCAAAGATATCAGTGGATATGGATTCACTAGTATTGAAAGGCAAAGCTGGTTGTTTTCCTAACTGACATGAAACACAATTAAAATTTTCTGTGGACACTGAACCTAACAAACCTCTAGAAGCCAATTGTTGTACCCGAGAGGAAGATGCGTGACCAAGTCGAGCATGCCAAAGTGCAAGGGAAGGAGTGGAAGAAACTGCAGCAGCTGCAGCAATAGAAACAGGAGCGACAAGTGGAAGACGAAGGTTGTCCACAGGAAACATCTGCCCAACTCTGGGACTGGTCCCAAGCTCCTGTCCCGTCCTAGGATCCTACACAATGCATCCAGAATAATCAAAGGTAATGCGATAACCCAACTCAGCTAATTGTCCCACAAAAAATAAATTATAAGAAAGGTCAGGAACATTAAAGACTCCAGGAACCGAGAGGTTGGAGGTTGAAACTGAACCTATATTATGACCAGACATTGTGAAACTATTTGCTGTACGAATATTAAGAGAGTGTGGTGCAGGTTTAAGGTCAGAAAATAAGGATGAGTGAGGTGTCATGTGATTGCAACAAGCAGAATCTATAAGCCAAGAGGTAGGAGACATACCAGATAAAACTGAGAGAGAAGAGGAATAAGATGCATTACCAACCATACGAATAACATTGGCGATGATATTTACAAGGTCATCTTTGGAAATGGAGAAAGTGGATCCAGAAGACTGAGACTGTGTAGAGACAGGAGCCATGGGTTGGACACTCTCAGTGTTAGCAACTGTAGCAGCAGAAGTAGAAACAGCTGATTTGTTGCGCTAATAGCAAGTCTCAATATTATGGCCAAAACGTTTGCAAAAATTGCAAAACCGTTTGTTGGATTGTCGGCGACGATTGTTGCAAAAGGAAGCAAACTTGTCCTTATTCTTCATTCAGAAGCAAAATATGCAAAAATGGACTGCAAAAATGAAATCTGCATGAAAAACTGCATAGATCGAAGCGAGACGATCACGGTGGTATGTGCAAAAACGTTATCGGAGGAAGATGCACAGCGGAGACGGTGATTGCAGTGGTCTGTGTGGTGCGGGACTTCTCAACGACGGCGGCTGCAGTTCCAGAACTTGAGGACAACGGCTGAGAAACGTCGTAGGTTCAACGGTGAGTGGCTGCAGTGGCTGTTGTGACGGCGGAAGCGATAAGGGTGGAGTAACACCAAGAGAGACAAGACTGCTAAAAGAAAGGTCAGAGCAATGGCTCTGATACCATGTTAAATATTAGCATTGATACACCATGTTGAATATGCTAATATGGATGCGGAAGCGAAAGCATAAAGTATAAAATACAATAACACACGAGGGTTACATAGTTCAGTCTAATGGCCTACATCCATGGAGGAAACCCTAAAGGGTTACATCAATAATATATTAAAGTGTAGTACAAATCTTGTATTACAATGAACTATAACATGTATATATATAGTAGACTAAACCCTAGACTAATTGACTTCTAGTACAAGTAGGAGAATTGACTTGCATACAAAATAGAATTAGGCTTGGGTTTATACTAATGGGCTAATATATCTCTAACATCAACCAAGTCAATCTTGTTAATTAAGATATGATTTGTTGTGAGATAATTGATTAGGATTGATAGTAATACCTAGCAAATAAATATTCGTGTCGTCTCTCCTCCCCTCTCCTTAGAATAAAAAATTAACTTGTTAAAAAAAAATGTCATCATAATTAATTTGGAAAAGAAAAATTGGGGGAAAAAATTATAATTATTATCCTTTTGAACATATAACTCTATTGATTTTGTTTTGAGAAAAAACGACAAAATAACTTTTAAATTTTTTTAAAAAGAAATATAATCATCTTTAAAATATGTAAAAATTTCGAAGTTATTATACAAGTACGACAATACCTCACAACAAACTAAGATGTCTAGCTAACACTATAGTACAGGTCAAAATAAAATGAAAAAAAAGAAAGAAAGAAAGAAGAGATTATGCCTCCTCATCATAAGTCAAAATAGGGTGTTCTAAAAATATCGTTGATATTTTACGGTGTTACAAGCTTTCTTAAATTTCATAATTAGATAAGAGCCTTGTAAGTTGTAACTCAAATGTCACGCTCTTCTTAGTATTTAGTATTTTCAACGAAGGCATATAAGCTAAAATTCACTGTCTCTCTAATAATTAAAAGAAAATAGTAATTTAGTATTTTTCCAAAAAAAAAAAAAGGATAAAGAATCCAACGGCTCGATTTCTCAGCAAAGCAGGTAGAATTTGCCAGCGATTTCTTCAAATTCTCACCCCCCGAAAGTAGAAGATCCCGAACTTGCGCTTTCTCTCTGTCTCTCTCTTACAGTCAAAGCCACACAACCGCAGAAAATGACACATATCCGTGATTCTTATCTGTCTCTATTTTTTCTTTGTACATACAAAAAGGAAAAACTCTTTCTGATACTTTTTGTAGTTGTCTTGAATTATTGGGGGTAGTTAGTTTTGTGTATTGCTTCAGTTAATATATTCACTTTTTTACTTGACAAGAAACCAATTCTTAGCTTGCACGAGATGGGTATTTTTGTGGTTATAGTTTGAAGTGAAGTCTTTGGACTTTACCTTGATGACTAGTTGGTCACTTTGTGGGTGTGTACGTATAATACCCGGTTTCACATGGGCTTGTGTTTTTTTTTTTCACTATTTAAGATTTGCCTGTGATTCCTTTTCTATGGAGTGAATTTGAGCTTGACGTGTGTTTTGGACTGTATTGCTCTGTGGTTCACAGGGATTTTTTTTTTTGTGTTATGGATTATTGATAAAAATGACAGCTTTCATTCTGTTTAGCTGGATTTGAAGTAAAAGCGTGTAGTTTTTTCTTACAGCGTTCATTGAATTGAGAGGTTTTCTATTCTGGGTTTTGGTCCAAAGTGAATGCTTTGATTCTTTTTAGTTGGTTTTGAACTCATACTGTCTGGTTTTTTCTGTTTTGAACTTTGTTAATGTTGAATTCATCCAAATTTAAGGTTTTTGCTTTCTGGGTATTCGATAAAATGTATGATTGACTTCTCATTAGTTATATTTGAACTCGAATTGTTTATTTGGTCATTTCTGGACTAAAGTTTGAGGTATTTTCAGTCCGAGTTTAAAAAGATGAAGGGGTTTCTGTTCTTTGAAATGTTAGTTGTGCTTTTAATCTCTTTGCTATGTGGTTGTGCAATGAGTAAGGAGTGTACAAACGTTCCTACTCAATTGTCATCACATGGTCTTCGATATGAGCTCCTTTCATCCAATAATGAAACATGGAAGGAAGAGATGTTTTCACACTACCATTTGATACCAACCGATGATTCTGCGTGGTCTAATTTGCTACCAAGAAAGGTTTTGAGGGAAGAAGATGAATACAGTTGGGCAATGATGTATCGGAAAATGAAAAATCAAGGTGGCTTTAAGTTTTCTGGAGATTTTCTTAAGGAAATTTCGTTGCATGATGTGAGATTGGACTCAAATTCAATGCATGGAAGAGCACAGCAAACAAATTTGGAATACCTATTGCTGTTGGATGAGGATAGCTTGGTTTGGAGCTTTAGGAAGACAGCTGGATTGCCAACACCTGGCAATGCATATGGGGGCTGGGAGAAACCAGATTGTGAGCTTCGGGGCCATTTTGTAGGTTAGTTTAGTTTTTTAATCTTGTCAATCATGACTTCTGTACTTCCTGTTCTGATGGATGAGGATAGCTTGGTTTGGAGCTTTAGGAAGACAGCTGGATTGCCAACACCTGGCAATGCATATGGGGGCTGGGAGAAACCAGATTGTGAGCTTCGGGGCCATTTTGTAGGTTAGTTTAGTTTTTTAATCTTGTCAATCATGACTTCTGTACTTCCTGTTCTGTTTATTTAATCATGTTGTATTCTTGTTTTCTATGCAAAGCCATTGAGTCTTTCTTAGATTCTCTTTCTTTCCTGTATGAATAAAATAATTAGATGACCATAAATGCAAGGAAGTTCAAGAAAGAAACCAAAAAAGTCTAAAAAGTGCAATGACTGAAAATCACTTTACTCAGGTCACCCTGTTTAGTTTCATTTTTTTCCTTTTTCTGATACAATATCACATATGAGTTCATTTCATTCGACAGTTTAGACAATATTGTTTTTTATGTTCTTAGTTCCTCTATATCCCTGTTCATGAGCATCAGTCTTCTAAACTGCTTTCAACCAAGTGTAATGATGTTTAAGTCAATTTTAGGCTTGAAATTTAGTCACTATGGTTATACTGATTAGCAGGTTCTGTTTTCTTGAAGGACATTACTTGAGTGCATCAGCACTAATGTGGGCAAGCACTCACAATGCTGCTCTCAAACAGAAAATGTCAGCAGTAGTATCCGCTTTATCTGAATGTCAGGAGAAAATGGGTACAGGATACCTTTCTGCTTTCCCGTCTGAGCAATTTGATCGTTTTGAAGCTATAAAACCTGTTTGGGCTCCATATTACACTATCCACAAGGTAGATCCTACTTCAATTGTTCTACAAGATGGATTTGATTTATTTGGCCACAACAAGCTATGCAATTAGCTTTGAACTTCTATACTTTGACAGATCTTAGCAGGCCTACTTGATCAACATACATTTGCTGGTAATCCTCAAGCTTTAAAAATGGTGACATGGATGGTCGATTATTTTTACAACCGTGTTCAGAATGTGATATCAAAGCACAGTTTAGAAAGGCACTATCTGTCACTTAATGAAGAAACTGGTGGCATGAATGATGTCCTTTACAAGTTATACGCCATAACGGTATGTGAACTTATCTAAATGGTCCTGTAGCTCCTCACCTTGATACTTCAATTTACTCTAGTGATACTAATCGTTTCCTGAACTGGGTTGACATATATATCTGCAGAAGTGACCAGATTGGTAAGCAATTGAAACTTATATTAAGTGTGCTATTCCAGAAGTCTTGTTCAATCATATGTACCTTATGCCTTTATTCTGTACTAATTAAAAAATCTATGAAACCATATGAATTTGCAATTGTTATTGCAATTGTATAGAATCTGAGCCTTTGTTTTATTTTATTTTATTACAAACAATCCTGAGCCTTTGGATATTTAGCATCATTACATGAGAAGCAGGCCTTATATGCTTTGAAAGGTGGTAAGTGGTAACATGTTTTAGTTGATTATGTTTTCTAAAGTTTTTGGCACAATGTTGTTACTGTAGGTCTGCAAGGTACTCGTATCATTGTGAACTTTGGGTTTTGATGTAAGCCTTTCATGTTACTATGTGCAGGGAGATCCAAAGCATTTGGTGTTGGCTCACCTTTTTGACAAACCATGCTTTCTAGGAATACTTGCAGTAGAGGTAAGCTTATTTTCTGTTCACTGACTCTAGGTTGATTTTTTGGATTTTCAAAGATTTCTCTCTCTCTCTCTCTCTGTGTGGTAAACATTAGACAGACAAGTAATCACTTTTCCTTTGGAGGAAACAAAGTAGTGTTCCCTACCTTTCAAACTGTTGCTTTTGTACCGAAAGGACTGAAAGTCTGAAACACTATTAGGAACACACTGAACTTTGAATTTGTCATTAGTGGAGTTGTTCTTACTACGTTTTGGTATATAACATTTCCAATCAGGAAGCCGAGACTTTTTTACCTTGGAGAAAGCTATCTCTAATACAAATAGCATATACATAATGCAAGAATAGTTAGATATAGGATTTAGATTGAGAGTAGTAATCAGTGACCTTGTGTTCTAATGGTACTACTGTTGCTTGCCTTGTGGTTTCTTAGTACTCTATTTTAACGTAAAACCATTAAACTTGTCTATTAACTCTTAATTATTACAGGAAAAAGCCTATTCTTTTCAATAGCTTATTAATGGTTATAAAAAAGGAACAAGAAAAAAAAAAGTAGATTCAATTTTATGTGTGCTCCAAATATCCAATTAATAGGATCAAGGGTGTCACTGAAATTGGAGGGTTTTCTGCCTGAGCTTTCCTTGGTTCCACTTCTACCTTATTTCATAGCAATATAGAGTCAACCATCCCTGGCTTGTGCAGCTGAACAACAGTAATCAGAAATATTTTGTGATTTCTTGCCTACAGTTGGTTTTCCTTCTGGATCAGTAGCACGTATGGTGCCCAATTTTGTGTCTTTATACCTATTTGGTAATGTAAAAAGTACTTTTAATATCTGATAAGAAATGCCAAAGGATGGTAAATTTACCAATG